>NW_017307017.1:265079-287768 GCF_000935625.1 Nanorana parkeri
GCTCATACCAAGTTTTAATGTGAGAGAGCCTGAAGGCAAACAGCTTCTGCAGTGCTCTCTTTAGATAACCATAATGCTTAGGGAATCCTAAGTTATGGATGCACCCTGTAGTTATTGTTTGTACAACAATGTTTTTATATGGGTATGAGAACCCTAGCTTTGCACTGGATATACACAGTTATACACAACCTGCGGGCTGAATTTAAAAGGATAGAACAGATTCCTCCATCCACACTTGGATGAACGATTCTCCCACTGTTTGTACTGTATTCTGACAGCGTTCGCTGACTGCTGCCAAAATACCCAGACGGAGCTTGCATCCATCCAACTGCAAGTTCCATTCGACTGAAGAGTTTCCGACCTGCTCCTTCAATCAGTTGATTGAGGTTAGGCTATAATGCAGGTTAACTATTTCCAGTCACACCTACTGTGAAGCCCTTACTCTATCTCACATTGATAGGTGAATTTATACAAGCACAGAATCAAACACGGGAACTTAGAACTACCTGCAGATTAGGTAACCTGGCAGCTGCAAGTGTGTAGGTTAAAATAAACTGACATACATGCTGTTTTAATGTTTCTTTGATAGTATTTGTAGTTCACTTGCCACACAGAGTTATTCCTTCAGCCTCATTGACATGGATGAGCAGAGCCATAGAGTCTGCGTATATCCATACCTGTATGGATGTACAAGTTTGGGTCGGCATTTCCCAGTGTGTAGCCACAGCCTATCATCAGGGCCGGATTTGCTCTCCCTGCCACCCCAAAGCCAGGTTCCACAATGCGCCACAAAAACGGAGAATGGCAACCGGGTGGCAGGGGCGGCAGGGTTAGTTCTAATTTCTTTGTTTCTTTATTTTTTCTTACTTTTTTTCTGGTGCATTTGGTGATGCTGATAGCAGGGAGGCGTATCTGTCAGAGGTTTTGAAATGTAGCCAGCATGCCCAGGTTGTGTAAAAGTTGTTATAGGTGTCTGTGCTGGAGTGATGGAGTGATGGAGTTCCTCCATCAACCTCAATCTATCTACTCGGGTTAACCATTGTGCAATGGTGGGCATCTGTGGAGCGCCAATATTTAGGTATGAGCGCTTTGGCAGTGTTCAGCAGGTATGGTACTAACGATTTCCGATATGATTTCGTCGACATTGGGGTATGGTGGAAGAGGCATTGCCACGGGTCCAGGGCTGTGGGTATACCAGTGATATCCTTGATAAGATTAGTAATCTCTTCCCAGTACCCACGTACCCGTGGACAATCCCACCATATATGAGCTAAACTGCCTATTGAGCCACAGGAGCGCCAGCAAAGTGAGGGGGTTGATGGGCAGATTGCATGTGTTGTGAGAGGAACCGTGTACCATCTGGCTAAAAGTTTATAATTAACTTCTTGCATATAACTATCGGACGAGGCAGATAAACACACATGTAACAGTTTAGAGCGTTGTGAGGGACTAAGAGGTCTCTGGAGATCCCTTTCCCATTTTTCGACATATGCTGGAGGCGAGGAATGATTCAAGTCCCCAATGATCTTATAGATGGTTGACAGAGTATGACTCGGTGGTTCGGGTGAGCCCAAAAGCGTTTCAAAGGGTAGGAAGCTCGGAGTGTCTCGTAAGGGGCCTGGTAGGGAGGCAATAAAATGCTGAATCTGACGATGCTTCCAAAAGTCCATAGCAAAAGATCCCCAGCGTGTCCGCAGGAATTGTATAGATAGGAGGGTAGTTCCATGGAGTACATCCTTGAGGCGTAGGCTTGCTGTGTCTGTCCATAGTAAAAAAAAGTTCGGTCAGATTTCCCTGGTGGAAAATAGTCCGATCCTGTTAGGGGTAACAAGAGCGAATTGTAGGGCCACCTGTGAACGTTGTGCAGTCGTTTACATGTGTGCAATGCTGCCACAGTAAGTGGGGAGGTTGTGGAAGACAAGGAGCGTTTAGACGGAGGGACCCAGATACAATCAGCCAATGTGGCTGCGCACAAGCTATTTTCCAAGGCAACCCATCCCTTATGCAAGGCATTGTAGGTCCAGTCTGCCAGCCTAACCAATTGAGCGGCCATGTGAGAGGATTTGAAATCAGGAAGACCCAGACCCACTTTGGTCTTGTGTCGACTGAGGACCAGGTGAGATATTCTGGGTTTTTTACGATGCCACACAAATTTAGATATTAAGGCTTTCAACGTGGAATAATAGACTGCAGGAAGAGTGATGGGAAGCATTTGAAAGTAGAATAGGATTTTGGGGAGAATCATCATTTTAATGGCATTAATTCTACCTATCCAAGATAGTGAGCGAATGGGGTAAGATTTAAGATCTAGTTTTACAGCGTTCAGTAAGGGGATGTAGTTACTATTATAAAGGGTAGATGTCTTCGGGGTAAGGAGTATGCCAAGGGAGTGCAAACAGTGTTTTTGCCATGTAAAAGGGAAATGCGGTGCTAGACTCTGCCTGTCTACCTCTGTCACCGTTATGCTCATAATCTCTGATTTTGTCAGATTGATTTTGAAGTTGGATAGTTCGCCGTATATGCGTAGTTCTGACAAAATATTAGGAATCGATGTTCTAGGGTTTCGCACATAAAAGAGGATGTCATCGGCATACGCCGCGGGTTTGTATTCCATGGTAGAGTGAGCGATACCCTGAATGTCTGGGTTTTTCCTGATCGTAGCTAAAAAGGGCTCTAGAGAGAGAATGAACAACAATGGCGACAGAGGGCAACCCTGGCGTGTGCCATTATGCAGTTGAAATGAGGGGAATAAGGTGCCGTTTACCCGGACTCTAGCCATAGGGGAGTTATATAAGGTTGAGAGCCACGCCAGCATCCGAGGACCAATCCCCAGCGTTTGTAGTGTGGCGAACATGAAGCTCCAGTCCACTCTATCAAATGCCTTTTCGGCGTCAGTAGATAGTAGTAGGACTGGAGACTTCTGAGCATTGGCCAGGTGAATCAAGGAGACAGATTTGAGGGCGCAATCCCTAGCTTCCCGCCCTGGGACAAACCCAACTTGATCTGGGTGTATCCAGTGGGGGAGAAGGGGATTGAGCCTGGTGGCCAGGATTTTTGCATATAATTTGGTGTCCACGTTTAACAAAGAGATGGGGCGGTAGCTCAAACAGCTGGATGGATCCTTACCAGGCTTCGCGAGGATTATGATATGGGCCAGTAGTGATTCTGGGCGCATGGGCGAGTCACCTGCAATCGAGTTTACATACTGACAAAAGTAGGGGGCGAGGAGATCTTGGAAATGTTTAAAGTATAAAAGTGGGAAACCGTCTGGTCCAGGGCTTTTGCCTAGGGGGGTTGATTTAATAGCTAATTTAAATTCCTCAGGTGTGATGGGCGTGTCTAAGGACTGTAATAATTGAGCGTCTAATGAGGGCAGACCCGCGTTATGTAGATAGGAGGCAATCTTAGATATGAGATCTGGTGGCGGGGGGGAGGACGGATCAGACCATACTTTGTAAAGATCCTGGTAATATTCTTGAAAGACCACAGCTATGTCGGCTGTGAGGTGGACCATGGATTCCAATTTGTTTTTAATTTTGGGCACATAGGTGGCAGTGCGTTTAGACCTCAATGCTCTCGCTAGGAGTTTGCCTGGTTTGTTACCCAGCTCATAAAATTGCTTACCTACTTTAGCGAAGGCTTGTCTAGTGTCCGATTCCAGGAGCTCTCGGAGGTGGTTCCTCCGTAAAAGGGAGTGTTTGGTACACCGTCATATCAAGAGTAGCTTTGTGAGATTGTTCCAAGGAGTGTATCTCAGACAATAATGAGCAAATCTGAGATAGACGGTCTTTTTTTCGTTTAGAGCCTGCTGCCATTAAGACACCTCTCACCACCGATGCATGCACGTCCATGAAAATGAGGCCTTGGAGTCTCTCGCCACAAATCTGGAGAAATCTGTGTAGTCACATACACTATGCACTGCATTGAAAACTGGCAAGCAGGGCCCTACTAACCCTCTTGTCTTGAGTTGTATTGTAACTGAATCCCTTTATTTTGTAAAGCACTGTGCACTCTGTTGGTGCTATATAAATCCTGTATAATAATATACAGGTGAGATCTCTCACCTTAAAAGTGATGAGGCGTTTCCTGCAGGCAATCAGTCCAGAAAGGTAGAGGTGTCGGAGAGCATCACGTCCAAGCTGTAGATCTATACCATCAGGGGTCACAGTAAACTGAAAGGCTACAGCCTGGTGAGCTTCTGCCATCTTGTGTCCTTCAGAAAAATAGAATAGCATGAGTTTTTACACACTTTGCAAATGCTGTGAACATTGTGCTTCTTAAATGTTATGATGGTCAGATACAACTGTCATACATACTAGTCCAGGGCAAAGATTTCCTATGTAACCAGAAAATATTAATCTACATCCTCCCTTTACTGCCACCATGAATGAGAAAATGTACGGTATAATCACCCTGGCACATTCTAGTTCACCACTGAAAGTGTTTATAGAACAGGTACATTTAAGAATGTCATCAGCTGACTTGGCAATGTAACGCAGAGCCATTGCTGGAGGAGAGTACATAAAGTTGTCCTGCCTGCAGAAAATGAAGGTAAACAGGGAAAAGCACAGTGATTAAGAAAGTCAGAGAAAACTCAAAAGTTTATATGGCTACAGAGCTCTTAGTTGTCTATTCAGCTTTTTTTACATTGATATTACCATATTTTGCATCTGTATGGTAACTAGATGCTGAGCCTCCACCTATTTAGAAGTATATCCTCTGCGTCCTTCATTTTAACTGGGACCCCTAGAATGTACCTACCACCAATACAACTTACTTCCTTTAAATCTTGAGTAAAGACAGTCCAATCGGTTGAATGTTTTTTCTGCAACTTTAATCTCAACTGGTGGGTCGTGACCCAAAAGTGGGTCGCGACCCCATGTTCAGTGGGTCGCCGCATGCCTTCCATTTTCCTAGGTGAGAGGCTCCTCTACCTCTCCCCAGTGCAGCACTCTCAGTTCTCGTGCCAAGCAGCCATTCAAAATATGCTGCCCGGCGCCGAGTGTTAGCTTGAGGTGGGATGGGATGGGGGTATGGCTGTGAGGGAGCTCCATCTATACATGCATGCATTTGCTTATGTGTCCTTTACAGGTGCCTGGACAGGAGTGATATCACATTTGGGCTCCTGCCACCTCTACAGGGCACAAAAGGGAGCTGTACAAGCAATGCACATGTCGATGGAGCTCCATCACAGCACACTGGACCACAGGCTGAGTATCCATTCCAGCTCTAGTAAGGTAGGGAGAGTGGGTGGACCTTAAAAAAAATAAAAACATTTTGGAGTACGTATGTGTGTGAGAATGTCTGAGTGTGTGAGATTGTGTCTGTGGTTGTGTATGTATGTCAGTGTTTTTGAGGGCCCATTCACACTGGTGCAGTGCGTTAATCGCATAGACAGTGCAATTAACCACTGTACCACGCAATTGCACCAACCATGCATTCTGGTGTGGGAGGTGTGTTGCGTTGCCATTAATTTGAATGTTACCCCAAACGCACCTCCCACCCACAGCGCGTACGCCCGCACCAGAACGCACGTTTCCCTAATGCCTTGCGTTCCATTGCAGTGTGACTTGGGTCGCGACTTAATGACCAAGGATAAATGTGGGTCCTGATGTCACACAGGTTGAGAACCACTGATCTAGTAGATGAAGAAATCATACTGTTCTTCTTAGCCTGCCTGCCCAGCATCATAAAGTAACAATATAAACAGTGGGTGGGCGAGCAGTAACAGTTTATGAGGACATGAAAGTCTGCATTCAGTAGGATGTGCCACCTTTACCTAGTAATTATCAAAGGAGTAATTGGCAAACTGGAGAAATCTAAAACAAGACTAGAAAACCTCTTTGCAAAACAATAATTATTGTTTCATAGTGCAGAATGAGATGTGTGCAGGCCAATAGCTGAATACATAAATATACACATGCTAGCAATGTGTACTGTTGGTGCTGCCCTTATGAAGCTGTGTGGATGAAGCTTGCCGTGTAGGAAATATACAGTAGGATACTGGGCCACCCAACTAGGCCCTAAAACCATAAATCCCAACTGTCCCTTACTTGGAGGGACCGTGTTGGAATGTACAACATTTTTCATCTACTAAATCTACCGAACGTCTACATTCATATATTGAATCTAACTAAGATTACGTGGGCCATCAAAGAAGCCAGCTATGTTTTAGAAGAGCTGGGGGTCATGGTATTTATCGCTGCAGGAGGTATGGCAAGTGAGGTGATAAAGAGGAATTCAATCTCCTGGAAAGGAGGTCACACATAGCACCCTGTGGTGTTGATGAGGGTTACAGTTGGGCAAAAAAGTATTTAGTCAGCCACCAATTGTGCAAGTTCTCCCACTTAAAAAGATGAGGAGAGGCCTGTAATTGGCATCATAGGTAGACCTCAACTATGAGAGACAAAATGAGAAAACAAATCCAGACAATCACATTGGCTGATTTGGAATGAATTTGCAAATTATGGTGGAAAATAAGTATTTGGTCAATATCAAAAGGTCATCTCAAACATTGGGAGACACCCTCAAGGAATCCTGCATTGCATCTAAAAGGTGGCTGTCTATCACCTAAGGATCAAAGGACAAGGTGTTGACCTAGGCCGAGGAATGACCTGCAGTACGAAGGTGTCCCCTGCTGGAGGACTTCATTGCATGCTGACAAATCTTAAGGGAGATGCGGATTGGACGAAAGACCTACAAGGGGCTTAAGGAATTCTGGGTAAAGGGGTGTCAATGTATGTGTATGAATGGGTCCTGTGTACTACAAAAGCCACTGCTCAGCCATATTGCGCTCGCAGACGCTGCTCCTTAATAATACCATAGCTTGTTTTATACAGATTGTTGCTGTAGTGTGTTAATAAAACAAACTTTTTGATTAACAAACTGCTTTTATTGATTGTTACTTCACCATGACGTTTAGTGTACTTAGAAGAACAACTGTCTGAAGGAATGTTGTGCTGACATATATTTTAATATAATAACATTATATCCCAATTACAGAATTGTATCACAAAAAAAAAAATGTAAACACAGATTTAAAACACATAAATGCCACTGAGTCAGGATTTAAAAATTGCCTCCCACTCTGCCCACTGCAATATGATTATAATATGAACTTATGATGACACGGTACATAATTTTTGTTTACGGATTCTGGCATACAGAAAATAACATTTGGCTTAAAACTGATTAACCAGGTCTAGCTAAATTACAAGCACCTTTAAAACTTTCTGCTCTGGTTAATGTTCACTGTGTACTTCTCTGCTTCACACACATTCCCTTGCAGCAGCAACACAACTTGTAAGTTTATTTCCATACAAGAGACTTGGATGCAGTCCAAGTATGTGAAAGGTTAGGGAGCAACAAGAGAGAAGGGCTCGGGATTTCAGGCGTAAAAAGAACAGGTGAAGGATAAAAGGGCAGATCTGACTGGCAGTTAAATTACGATTATATATAAGACCGCCATTAGAAATCTTGGGGCCCCAATGCAGCCTACATGGACTCTGGACTAAGTGACGCACTGGACTGGGGACTTGGTAACGCACTGGACTGGGGACTTGGTAACGCAACGGACTGGGGACTTGGTAACGCAACGGACTCGGGACTTGGTAACGGACGTACTGGACCCACCTAAGACCCCGCAGAGACCCCACCTGAGAGTGACCCTGCAGAGCCCACCATAGATCCTGCACAGCCCATCTGAGACTATCTATGGTGGGCTCTGCAGGGTCTCAGATGGGCTGGTCAGGGTCCTTTCCCCTGAACTTGCAGCTCCTTACCTGCCTCTGCTGGGCCCCGGCCTCCTCCACCGCCGCAGGACACACCCGACCGGCGCTGCTTGGTCCCACCCTCCTCCGCCGCCAGACCGGCACTACTGTGCCCTGGCCTCCTCCTCCGCCCGACCGGCGCAGCTTGGGTGTGGCCTCCTCTGCTGCTGGACCGGCACTGCTTGGGCCCAGCCCCCAGCCTACTCCACCTCCTCCCCTGTCAGTGCCCTCCCCCAGCCTTGGCCAGGTCAGTCAGTCCGCCCCTGGTAGGGGGCCCCAGGCCCCCCAGTAGGCCGATACCCGTGTAAGGGGCCTGGGCAGCCTGGGGCCCCCTACACGGGTATCGGCCGTACTCCACTGATGGTGGCCCTGAGAATATATAACGTGATATGGCCAGGAAGAGGAATTAGTTAATATCAATATAAAATACTGTACTTAACATACAAGAAAGTTATTGGGACTGTTACAATGTATACTATTAACATATACCTGCAGTTAATACTTTTATATCAGCATTGGGGGTTATAATACAGGCATGATTTTTGCTACTCATAAGTAGTCATGAGACAGTATACATAATGATATTACAATATATGTATACTACTAAATGTGTTCACTAGGTTGCATATTAGAAGGTTGGATACTAAACTTTGTTCCATAACTGAGCCTACATCAAAGCATCAGAACAACACTTCGCTATGTTATACCAGTAGGGGAGGGGACAACCTTCAACAGTTATTGTTGCACATGATTTCTTACTGGCTTGGCTCCCTTTGCTTACCATAGTACTGTGCTGCATTCACGTCATCCTGCCCTTGCTAGCATAATGCCATGGCTGGACAGGTCACACATCATATGCTCTTCAAGTGAACCTCTGTAATGGCCTTTTGGTAACCTCATTGGTCATCTGCAATAAGCCTGTATACCCTAATCCTAATCCTAATCCAATGAAACATATGCTTAAAGCGGAACTACAGCCTCTTATCCCTTACAGCCAAGGAAGGTGTGATCTTAGCCTCTATTTAGATTGTGGTTGCCATGGTGCTGCACATGTGATCAGCTTTGACACCAGCCATTTGAGGGCTTGAAGTTCAGTTGAGAGCTGAAAAAAGCACACTGACAACCTTAACAGTTGACATGCCTTTAAAGTAACTGTTTAGGGAGACCATTAAATTGGTGGGTAACGTTCCTATTTAAGGCCAACCTCCAGGTAAAAAAAATACTACCATTGCAGTGGGGTTATTCCACCACTGCATGTGTTATCTGCTTGTTTATGTCTAGGGGAATGGTGAAGAGGACTTTTACTTACCTGATCCCTGCTCCCTTGGTGGTCTGCCCTCATCGCTCTTCCCTCCCCTCCAAGCTCATGTACTTTATCTCAGTATACTCACACATTATGCAGGGCTATGAGCCTCCACTAGAAAATGCTATTTGACTGGTTGTTATGCTGACCCTCTGGCTTCTGAATGAATGACCCACAACTTTGAAGACCAAGAAAGACAGAATAACGTTAGAGGTCTTTATCTTCATACTTTTTCTGGGTCAGCGACACAAATTATTGAAGCTAGAAGGCCAGCCTGAAAGTCATGCAACTAGCAATTTCAGAATAGGAAATCAGCAATGGCTTCCTTGTTTGTCTCAGAAAAGTTTTCTTTAGGGCCAGTTCACACCAGCCACAGTGAATCATAGTCCTATTGGAGCCGGAATGCACTGGATCGCATTGCAGCCAGCTCACTTTGTGTTGGGGCGGGAGGGGGCGCCCCAACTCAATGGCACCGCAGCCACACCCTCCAGCCGCAGTGCGATGGGCCGTACGGGAACGTGGGGCAATTCAGTACCTATGTTCCGGTCAGAAAAATAGCGCTTGCCACATGTTCCCATGGGGCCGATTGGACTGCGGCCGGAGGGCGTGGCTGCGGTGCCATTGAGTTCAATGCACCGCCACATCCACCTCTCGCCCCAACACAAAGTGAGCTGGCCGCAATGCGATCCAGTGCATTCCGACCCCAATCGGGCCGGAACGCACTGTGGCTGGGGTGAACTAGCCCTTAGGGCATGTAGTTGGTAGTTAAATAGAACACTTTCATAGATATCTGTACATCAGACCAAAAAGAGAGACAGCTGAGGAAAGAAGGACAGAGGGATTTGGTTCAAAATGAGGGACAGCTGGAAGGTCTGCCTCCCTGTTGGGTATCCCCATGTTTTACATGTATTCTGCTCTTTAATTCCTGGCATTTTTAAAATGCAGCAAACTACCTGCCACCATCTGAATGAGGCCTTATGTTGACAGATTTAAAAAATCCTCTTTAGGTAAACTCTAAGTAGTACAAGGATTTTGGCAAAGCTCTGCATTTCTGACACACTTCCTATCCTCAGTGCTAGTGGGAGGGTCTTCCTGCTATGATTCTGTTATCCCATGGTTGTAATACGGAAAAAAAACTGCCAATCTTATGAACAGGAAATGGCATTTAAAAAGTGTAAAGAATGACCTTGTCTTGGTTACAAATACATTTGACGGTGTTGGCTGGCTGCAGCTTGAAACAGAAAAGTCATTTTAATGAAATTAAATTACAAAATAGCTGGTGTACCAGTTCTATATGTTATATCATTTTTAATGAAAGTGGGGTTTTCCTTTGAAAAAAAAGTATTTTTATAATCCCCTAAACAACGTGACCCCAACTGGGCAAGAAAGAGGCAATAGTGTGAGCTGGTTGGGCTCTATTACATTATCAGCTATTGTCGTTTTAACACTGATGGATCGGTAACAAAGCTCCACTGCTAAAAGTGAAACTGTATCCAAATCTATCTTTGTTGTGACTACCAGGAAATAGTTTAATCCTGCTCTTTTCTTTCCCAGGGGTGGAGAGTTCTCCCTATTTCCTATTCTGGAAGCAAAACAGGAAGTAAGATGAATTCTTCCTAAACGGAGGAGAATTCCCAGCTTTGATGGTATCCTCCATAAAAGATTCCCCCTCTATTCCTGTTCTAGTGGAAACTTTACCATTTTTCATTCTGTTTGGGGTTAACAGATGGGAAGATGAGGGAAAATCTCACCACAAAGGAAAGAGCGGGCAATAAAACCTGACAGATTTTAATCCTACTTGTCACACAAAACTAGAGGTGGCTGGAGTTCCATTTTAATTGCAGTGCAGAAAATTGACATCCCCAACCTGCAGATGCTGTCTGGCAGGGTGGCTGCATCACAAGACTGGCTGAAATCAGTTCTCATATTCAGCTGTAGATTGAGTTGTTTGCTTAGCCTTCAATATCTTAAAATATAAGTCTGTTCTTTATGGCCCCTGACCATTCATTTCATAAAGGTCAGCTGAAAGACAATGCTCAGGCCCCGTAAGAACTCCACAGTCACAAAACACACGTCATTTTCACAAGACACCAACATAAACAGCGATGTATAATGACTCCTTAACACTGCTTACATACATAAACTGCTGTTCATAGTAATGTTACTACAACGCATAAAGTGTTATTTAAACATAGCGGCGTACAATAAAAAAAAAAATAAACACCTACCTGTTTTTCAATCTTATGCTCCACAGATCTTTCAGCTCTACCCACAAGCATACAGACCCACAGCTGCTGCCTTCCGTCCTCTCTGTGTCCTTCAAGCACTGTGTGTGTGTGTGTATGAGTGTGTATATGTCATTTTCTCAGTTGCAGCCAAAACCCAGCCAGTGTAACCTGAGACACGACAACACAGAGCTGAGATGTTCCTGCGCAGATTAGCACTAAAAGGAAATTTCTAGGCAGCTACAGTGTAAAAAGCAGAGAGCGGAATTCATCAAAACTGGAGCAGACAGAATCTGAAGCAGTTGCCCATAGCAACCGATCAGTTTTTCTTTTAAGTTTGTTCAGTTAAGCTTTGAAAAGAAAACACAGGCAACTACTCGAGATTTTGTCTGCTCCATTTTTTGTGTATTCCCCTCAGATTGTTTATGGAATACATACCACAATGGCCTACGCACATTTCTAAGTTGTTTTATCTGACAACTTATAATACAGAAATAAAAGATTGAGCCATCAGAGGAAAAGAGACCACACCCCTAAATCCACAAATACAACATCGAAACATAGATTTGAAGTGGGCCTTTTAAGGAGTCGTACCAGAGGTGAAAAGAATACAATTATTTGATGTAAATAATGTCAGGTTTTTTGGAAGCAATAAATTCTATTATAACATATAAACAGATGTATATTAATGGCATATGCCATGACGCTATTTGCTGCTTGCTTAACCAGACATCATATCTTCCTGGACCAAACAAACATTGTGTTCATAATCAAATCAGTAGATTCCTTAGTCATCAATTTTCCCACAAGAATGAACTTAATATATTCTTTGATCGTGATTTTAGTCCTTAGGTCATGCATGAGTGTGTAGTGGGTCCAGCCTTCTACGTGTTTCATCAAAGCTTCTTTAGAAAGATAGGATATATAAAACCGCTTTCTGAAAGCTTAGTGGTTAGTAGGTTCACATATCCGGGGGACACAACCATTCACTAGGGAGGTATAGAGTGGGAAGCATCCGAAGATGACATGGTAGGAGGAGCTCGATAGCCTCACATGGATACCTAGCCCTCTCGGCCAGCTTAGAAAGTTAAAAATGAAGACTGATTGGTAGCGCACTCCTGGGGGGGGGGGTTGGTGGTATGTCGTGGCCGTTGTGCAGCTCCTTGTGTTGTTAGACCGGGGTGTCTAACTGTGTACTTATGAACGGAAAGAAAGGAAGGGTAGGAGCGCAACTGACTGGCACAGACTTTATGGGGGTGGATGGACCAGTGAATGGCAGTGGATCAGGTGAAGGTGGGTGGGAAAGAGGGATGAGCACTCACGTGTGATGAGATGGCTGGCACACAGGTGATGGGCTCCTGGTGATGTTGTGACCTTTAGATCATCCGAATTGGTTGCGTTTCGGGAAGGCGGTGCTGTGTGGTGAGGTGCCAGCACTTCTGGTCGGATATCCGGAGTGTCAGCGTGTGATCAGAGACAAATGGATGAGTAGGTGAGTATATGAGTACAACCTCTAGTGGGTAACAATACATGAACTTACCATGTCAAGTCATAGCCTTCATCTACTGTGGTTTTCAATCAGATCTCTTCCCATCTGTAGGCACTAAAGAGCAGGCATGGAACAAAATTACTGGAGACCTTCTATTATAAACAATCCTGCACAACACTAAGACTGGTAACTTTTTTCACAAGAAATCCTTTTTATATACAGTACAAGCATCCCGTGCTCCTTAAGCCTTCCCATACCTAAAACATTACCGTTTGTAACATTTCATAACGTCCGTATACATATATAAATTGGCTATTCAGCAGAGCACAAAGCTTTTGCCCGATTATTAGCCTTGGTGCTTCAGAAAGGTAAAAGGCTGTCACAGCTTAAAGTGCATTTCTGCCTTTGCAAATTTAAGAACCCCACCTTTATATGTTTATGTGTTCCCATTCACACAGCATTTAATTGAAGCAGGTTTATGCATACTAAATAGTTTGGTTCTATTACTTAGAATAGATGGCACTATAGAGATAAGGAGCAATGTGGGCTTTTCTTTTTTTTTAAGTGCATTAACAATGCATCACCCAAGCCTTGAGATATTTATAATGACATTAAAGGCAAACATTTTTTTCCCTCCCCCCAATGTTAATTAAAGCACTTACCTTAAATGATGTCCCTTAATCCGATCTTCTTCTTCTTTCCTGTAGTTTTCAGCCTTCTCTCCAGTGCTGCTGTGGGTCTCCGATCCAGCGCCAGCTCCTCTGGCACTTCCTGTCCACGGTGTCTGCATGCAGGTGCACGCGTCCATAGACATACCTTGTGTCTCTCTTCGTCTCCGGGCCGAAAATCCTAAGTGCGCATGCGCCTGCCCCAAGATGCTTTGCGGCCACCCGAGACTTTTCAGATTTTCGGACGGGAGCGCGCTGCGAAGACACAGATCTGCCAGTACAGACAGGATTAATTAGGCAAACAAATCTCTCCAGCCTCCTCCTTAACATTAAATAAAAAGGAATAGCTAACTGGGAATTTTCAGCAAAAAGAAGGTAAGCAGCAATTTGTTTTATATTTTTTTTGTGTTGGCTACCAAAGTAGAAATAGGCCTTAGACAAAAACTATTATCATGTTAATGTTTTCAGATATACTTGTAAAAGAAATGAGCATGTAAACAGTTATCACTGTGCATGAAATAATAATAAAAACCTTATTTCCATGTATAGTTTGTAGTTATCTGTCCACACAGGGCAGTGTTTTTATTACAGACACCCTGCAATACAATACTGAGATTCTAGGCACTGGATGAGCATTAACTTTCATTGATCTGCTAAGCTCTTGAGAGCGTTACATAATTGTCTACACATTCTTTTGTTATCCTGTTAGTAGAGACTAATGTATGTATCAGTTTTTTGGTCATGTAAAAGGGAACTTATTACTATTTACTTTCTCTCGGCACAACCGCAGCTTCCATCCACAGCAGTCCAAAATACTCACCGCGCAGATTCTGCAGTCGGATTTCTATGGTGAACAGCGCCCAGGTGCTGGCAAAAAGAAAGGTGCATTTGCCCCTGCAGTGATTTCTATAACTAAGCCTTGTTAGTGAAACGCATGAGAGTTTTCCTCTTATGATGGGGAGCGTAATCTGGTGTATGCTGTTTTATGGATTGAAAAAGTTTGGATTCACATTGGAAGATCTGTTTAGCGCGGCTCCCTTTGAGATGGTATCACTGCGGGTTCTGACTCTCACACTCCAGGGCTCTATGCTGGCAGGAATGAGTAAAAGCCACACACCCAGTTTACAAATATCCTAACATATTGCAAAGAAAGAGTGGGCGGCGTGTCAGGCCAGAATAAGAGTGGTTACCAACAGTTCCGTCCTTAAATTGAGGCTGTTGCCTCAGGCGGCATCTCTTTGGGTCACGTGGGGGGGGGGGGGGACAAAGTGTCCCAGGTTGCTAAAAGCCAGATGGGTAGATAGGGCCATACACATCTTCCTGTCCAGCTCTTAGCAACCTGGGAGGCCCTGCCTAGTTTTACAATTTTTTATATGTCGCACGCTAAAATTGACCTGATGCCATTATAGTTTTCCTTTAGGCTAGTTAAAGATTATGCTACATTTTATACAGATTAGTAGTTTCTCCTGAGAGATACACCTTGCTAATTGTGTTGTAACATATTTTTACCATAATTAATCCAGTGCATATACAGTATACGAGTATCATAGTTTTAATTAAGGGATTTTTTTTAAATTCTGTTCCACAATCACAGACACGAAAGCATAAGTAGTCATCTTGCAACGGACCCATAAAAAGATGGATGTTCTTACTTTAATGTAATATCCGTTTATAAAACCACTGCCATGAAGCACCATAAATAGAAAGGCATTTTAGGTTTCCTTATATAAAGTAGAAATGTAGATAAAATATTCTCTAACAAGATCCTCCAATGGATTTCCGTAATCTGTGTTTTTACCGAGCTTACATTGTCTTTTTGCCAACTGTTGTTATACGAATAATCTGGATAAATCTTCTGTCAATGTGGAGCCAATGAAAGAAATTAAAAATTCTAATCTACATCAAAGTCCTTTTACAATTCTAGGCTTAGCAACAGGCATACACAGTTCTAAGCCATATGCTATGATGAACTGGTAAGCTAGATCTCTAATCACTAGAATTACTACTGCTTCTCAATCATTCTGCTTAACTATTTAGGAAGTCCTGATGCTATAGCAACTGGTTTGATTATCACAGCATCATATTTTTGTTTCATAGCACGGTCATTATGCTGTCATTGTAAAATTTGTAGCCAAAGCATCACAGTGATGAGCAAATCTACCTTGGTTCAATTCGCCATGGGTTCAGCAAATCTTGTTCAAAGTGCAGCAAACCCCAACTAGGAGACAAATCCCGTCTCTGCAGAAGACAAATCCCGTCTCTGCAGAAGACGTGCATCTAAAACCTCTGTTTTTAACCTTAGCCGTTAGACAGGTTTTTTTTTTTTTGCATGCTGGCTGGTGAGTGTGGTTGGAAACTTTTTGCTGTTGTACTGTTTATAGCCTTTCCATGTGCACCTTGCTTTAAAGCTGGTTATGAGTTGATGAGTGCGTTTGCCATTTGTTTTGCTTGTCTGATTTGGTGCAGTGACACACTGGGGGTCTCAGCTGCCGTTGTGTCCCTGTGCCTTTAAGAAGATTGGGCTGCCTCCGGGCAAACCTGCACCCAGTTTATCTTTTGCTACATATGCTCCAAGATGAAGACTCTCATAGTTTAGAGTTAGGACCGCATTATATGGAAGTGCCTTGGCGAGGCGGTGCGACTTTCACATTCTGCAATAGACGTGTATCTAAAACCTCTGTTTTTAACCTTAGCGGGTAGACAGGTTTTTTTGCAGGCTGGCTGGGAAACTTTTTTCCCAGTAAATCCTATTAAAACCTAGGCATTTTAGGGCCAATAGGCTAATTATCTATAAATTATGTTTAAAATGACAACAAGACACCTTTAGAAATGTTTAGTAATGACAATCTACAAACACATACTTCTAGATAATTGCAGGCTTTTTATGCTTTACATACCTTATTGTTCTTTTCCTCCCCATTCCTCTTACAGTGGCCATTTTTACTAAGGGCAGATTCATTCATCTCTTTACTTCCTGGAACTGTGGCACATATGACTAGGACATGAGACCATGCACATCATCTTAGGGGGAAAACTGTGCTTCCCTGAGATCTCTTTGAGATTTTGCAGATGAGAATTCCCAGCAATGCACTCTGATGTAACCTTCCTAGGATGCATCTATTAGAGACATGCTACATCACTAATACCTAAGATGACCAGGCAGTTAAAAAAAAGAGTAATTGTAAGCAAAATAAAATGTTTAACTAATGAATGTAAGATGATTTCATGTCAGCATGCAGAGCTGAATGCTGATGTGATTTTGAGTGAAAGGAGGTAAAGGTCCACTTTAAGTACTCAATGTAAAATCTGTTTCTTTAAGCTAAGCGAATACAAGTGTGTTATACTGCCACCTACAGGAGGAACTAAACACTGACTAACAAAAAAAGACCAGTCAGTGAAAACCGATCCCACCATACACACCCTATTGAACGTAAATACAAAAATCCTGTTTTCTTCATCGTTCATTGAGGGACACAGGATTCAATTATTGTGATACTGGGGTGTCTGAGGGTTGAGGAACACAAACAAAATAACAGGCCCACATATCAAACATAAAACTGTGGGTAGCCTGCAGCTCAAAGAGCTGCCTGAAAGACCTTATGTCTAAAGCGGTCATCAGACAAGGCCTGAATATCTACATGGTAAAACTTAGAGAACAGAAGACCAGCCTTGCAATCTGGGAAACAGTTGTCTGGTGTCTAAAAACCCAAGAGGCACTCGCAGATCTAGTACAGTGTGCCTTGCTAGGAAAAGGTGGCCCTCAAGAACACAAGCTTAATCAAATACCTCTCTGAGCCAAAGAGAAATGGTGGGGCCAGAAGCGGTTTCCCCTTTACGGGGGCCATCTGAAATGCCCCCCCCCCCCCCCCCAAAAAAAGTCACTTTTGAATGGAATCCGTTGAGAGGTAAACTCGTACAGCATGAATTACATCCAGGCAGTAAAAGGGAAATCTCCTAACTGGTGATGGGTTTAGAGATCGTCTTGGTTGAGGTGAAAAACCAAAACTATCTTAGGAAGGAAGGAGGCAGTAGGCCTGGATACTATGTAAAACCAACGGGTTCTTTACAGCAGGGGTGGGGAACCTCCAGCCCTCCAGCTGTGATGAAACTACAAATGTCAAGATTCTCACAGCTGTAGGCATGACTCCCAGTGAGATGCATCATGGGATTTGTAGTTTCACCACAGCTGGAAGGCCAGAGGTTCCCCACCCCTGCTTTTCAGGATAAAGCTGCCACCTTAGACACACAACTTGCAGAGGTGAGGGCAACAAGGAATGCAACCTTGTAAATGTGAGTGGAGATGGGAATCTCTAATAGGATTAAAAGGCAGTCTTGGACGTGCCAACAGAACTAACTTTGGATCCCACGTAGCCACACGAGAGATCCTGTACAAAAAATCTTAAACAAAGAATGGGAGACTGGGGCGTGGCTTGGCAATGGCCGTGTGAGGAAGTGGACAGCTCCAGCTCCGGACACAGCAGAATGGGAGACTAGCAGACTTCCAAGTAAGATCACAAGGATCAAGATTTTTTTTTTTTCCTTGATGGTACTCAAATGCTAATACTTGATTGCATAAAGATTAGCATTTATTCCACGGAGTAAGCCTTTCACTGTGCAATGATGACATAACGTATAGGAGGTAGACTTCCTAGCATTTATAGGCATTGGAATGATTGACTCCCAGAGACCCCACTTTCTCTCTCAAGACCTGGGGTTCATTAGTCATGCCATTCACCATGGTTTCATTAAACCGGACCTGAAGGTAGAAGATCTGGCCCATCTGGGGAGAGTCCACTGTGTATGTGCTGATTACCTCAGAGTACAACATCCACTTGGGGCAGTAAGAAGCTATGAGTATCACCAGAATGCCCTCCATCACAATCCTGCAGAATAGAAGAGGAAGGCGTTTCAGAAAGAAATAAAAAAAAAAAAAAAGGTTAAAAAGATCAGACTGTACTAGTCCAATGAAGACACCAGAGCACCTGTCCAGTTTGTTGTGCATAATTCAAGAAAAAAAACCAAAGCAAAAAAAAAAACAAAAAACACAAAATCAGGAAACTAACTTCATACACACTTTAATAAAAGAATGAATAATTTATACTGGCATTAAATTTAGCCACAACACTGGCTTTGAAGATAAATGGAATTATGTATACAGAACATACAATTGCTCTTAAATGAAAATAATTCCTATTAAACTGGCAGATATAACGGGTTAAACACGATCTTTCCAGTCACATCAGACAATGATCAACATTCATTTATCAGCATTTAAGTTTTATTAAAATAAAAATGCATTTAACCATTACAATTGTTTAAAAATGTTCTAGATTACCAAGTTTATTATATACTGTGTTTCATTACTGTTAGATGGAAGAGAGACTATAGTATTAGTAACTGGTCAATATTGCAGAGACAGGAATAAATAATAGAAATGATCTCTGGTTAACCACATTACTCTTAATCTCATCAGGATACAGAGCTAAGCTTATCAGGATATGTGCTATGGGCTGCAGCAGGGGATTGCTTTTGGACTATTTTCCATCAGTTAACTTTCAACAGTACATTTTATTTCAAAGTAACAAAATTAAAAAAAAAAAATTATTATGGCAAAACAAGAGCCTGCTGAAGATATTGTAGTGTAGTGTTGTAGTGGACAACAAACAGCATTGTTATAAAGGGAAAGGTATGTATGTATGTATGTATGTATGTATGTATGTATGTATGTATGTATGTATGCATGTATGTATATGATATATCTATATATCTATAGATATATACATATACACATATACATACACACGGCTTGAAAAATTTGATGATGTCTCACCAGTCAGCATGACCGGACTATAGCCTTGAAATTTATGTTAACATTTTTAAATCAGTGATTAATGTCTCTAAAATTATTGCTCTCACTCAGACGTTTGCAGCGATATGTAACGTGCGGCACAATAGGCACTATCGTCGTTTTTCGCACGAAGGCGCACCCGACGCATATCTGTGTGTGTATGTGGGGGGCGGGGACTTAAAAAAAAATATTTTTAAAATGTTTTTATGCTTCTTTATTTTTTTAAATTATTCTTTAAAGGAGAACTAACATATGAGGTGAGTGCTTTTCACTCATCCTCATAGTTATAGCCGACATGTGACAATTAAACTGTCACAGGTCGGCTCAGTAGATCGGGAAGTGAGTGAACACATACCGGCGCTTGCTCACTTCTTGATCCTGTCACGGCAGAGAGCCGTGACAGGGGAGGGACTGGATTCCCCGCTCCCCACTCTGATCCTCTAGCGCTGACTGGAGGAACGGACGGGGGAGGGGGCAGGTACAGCTGGCTCTGCCTCTAGATAGGCAGAGAAAACTCACACAGCTGGGTGGATCCAGACATAATTGTCGGGATGCGTTTTAGCTGCGGCGTCTCAGTATACCGCAAGATACTGAGCTTTGGGTGATGGGAGGACAATGCATATTATAACATGGGAAGCAATTTGTTCTATCTGACTAGTGGACCATTAGTACTCCTAACAATTAAATGCTAATGATTTTAGTATCATGACTGCATTACTAAAACCCACCTGTATGATTCTGCAATTAATCCACTGGGACTCCTATCCTTTTTTGCTATATTCGTTGTAATATAAAATAAAAATCCTACATGGAAATGGGACTTCAATATCATAGCTTACAACTCCAATCCAACATCTTAAAGAGTAACTCCACTTTTGTAGAGAGGAAAAAAAAAACAAATCCCCCTGGGTAATAAGTGTACATTGTGAGGATTGGAACACATTTTGTTACAGATCCCTGCTCAGAAATAGCAGTTCCAGCATGTCCTTTCCAGAGACTAATTCATGAAAGGAAGGGTCTCAATTCATTATAATCATATGGTGGACTTTCTAATGAGGAAATCTGTAGGGTCTGTATCGTTTTAGAAGTAATTAACCCTAAGGGTCAGATACAACGCACAGCGCAAAGGCTGCCACAATGCACTAGCCCATCCACCAGTTTTAGCGGACAGCCTAGTGTAAACATGCCCTTAGGGAGTATCTCACCATTGTCACCAAAAGTGAAACTCCTATTGCAAGGGGTGCCTAACATTTTACTTATAACTTAGTGCAGACGTCTGTCTGTCAAAATCAGTCGGCCAATCGCAGAAGTAGGAAATGACATCTCTGGGAGAGTTCTGTACACCAACTGTGTAGTTTTAAATGGAAAGGTACTTTTTAATCAATTAAATTACAAAAATGACGTAGCAATTATATATGCTATATTCTCCTTTTAGGATTTTTTTCATTTCATTTTTTGTTAAGTGGAGTCATTTTTTTCATTTCATTTTTTGTTAAGTGGAGTCATTTAACCATTAGCCAAAATCTGAATTATACATTACATTTTGTTAAGACTGACCTTTTAGGCTCCATTCACACATAAGCGGTTTTCCGCACGGAAACGTGGTAAACATAAAAAACAATGCATTTCAATGTGCATTGTTCAGACTATTGTGACTATTTTGTGGCTCCGTACAAAATAGTCCATGCACAACTTTAGGGGTGGATTCTGCATGTTTGCAGCTACGGTAATAGCTGCAAATCTGCAGAACCCACTCGTATGTAAAAAAATTGGGCATTTTTGTGCGCAAACGACATATGTGAATGGAGCCGAATACACCTCTGGGATCCTGGAAAAACTTCTAAAGGAGGAACAAAAAACCCAAGCTCTAAACAGTTAGGCTTTCCCCTCGTTTCCCTTATGTCTTAATTATTTATATTAACTCAAAACTGTAACTTTAAAAGACAAAAACCTAACCACATGCTCCCTGCTGCTGATTAGCACAGATCTCCCTAAACAAAACCAAAAGCTGCTCAACCATTTTAATAGTGCAAATGAGCAGCTTTGAGACACTGCTTGCAGCTGACTGGTTCACTTTAGTACAATAGAGGTATGCTTGCCCCGATTCTATAGCTTGTTTTTGTATATTTTATTACATTAATAAAGTATATTTTTCAATCTAAAAAAAGAGGTATGCCTGCATTAAAAAGCATTTAACTTCTGTAGGTGGGCTGTCATGCACCCTATAAAACCAAGCAACTTGGTTGTAAGATGGTTCTGGGAAGGGTGGACATCCAGTAAGCGTGTGAAAATCTCCACTCCAACCACAAAATTATTTACTTAATCATGAGATATGACTGCATAATACAGCTGGATGGATTTAGCCAATCAAGTATGACCATGTTCAGTACTACGTAATGATGATAACTGCATCTATGTACTGATGTTATTGTACTACAATTTTACTGAATGATATCCCATTTGTTCAAAGTAAAAAGTAATCAGCCATGCAAATCGACATTCAATGTCATTTTTGCTGCATACATATACTGGTAACTGACAGGTGTAGCTTTTGTCACTGGTTGGCAGAAATAAACCAAGGCAATACAGTGTATTTATTTTTAGTTGGAAAATTGTTTAAATAAATTAAAAAAAAAAAAAAAAAGCGGAAAAAAACCCAATAAACTAGTTTAAAAACTGAGATCAGGTAAACAGATATCAATGTAACTGGACGGATATTATACAGCAAGCTAGCAGATTCTTGCAAGGCTTCAGTTGCAGTAGCGAAGAGGGAAAAATGGAGGTTAATTTTAAATTTAGGACCAAAGCTTTTTTTGTTGAAAATAGGCATCAAACCGTGAGATAGCATAATCCTGCAATACAAGAAGAGATATTGTTAAAATGAAAGAGAATGTTATCTTGCTCACCCACCCACCATTTTGCTTTGTTCTGCAGAAACACTCTAGCCTTGGTTTTGCATATGCAAAAACCATGTGTGGTGATAGCAATTACAGTGTTGTTACACATTCAGCTTAATAACTCCTGGAATCACCAATAGTTACTACTGAAAATATGCACAGATACTAGTATCGGTGACAATACCGAGTATTTGGGCGAGTACTTGTACTCACCCAAATGCTCCCATACGTACCTCTGATACCAGAACTTCCAGTCAGAGAGTTATCTCCCTCTGACCTGCAATGCTGAGGGAGCATGAAGCCGGCTTTCTTTTCAATCAGGAAGCCGGGTGGTGGGTTATGACCCGCCTACCAGCTTCTTGATTGGCTAGCAAGCCGGTTTCACTTGTTTCCTAGGCAGCCTGGTTTCCTGACCAAAGTAAAGACGGCTTCCTAGCCAAACAGGAAGCTGGGAGGCGGGTCATGACGTGCCACCAGGCCTCCTGATTGG
>NW_017307017.1:288738-290561 GCF_000935625.1 Nanorana parkeri
AAAAAGCGGAAAGAGACTCAATAGACTCGTTTGAAATGGTCACCCCATAATCTCCATGCAGAGCTGAGATCAGGTAAACAGATATCAATGTAACTGGACGGATATTATACAGCAAGCTAGCAGATTCTTGCAAGGCTTCAGTTGCAGTAGCGAAGAGGGAAAAATGGAGGTTAATTTTAAATTTAGGACCAAAGCTTTTTTTGTTGAAAATAGGCATCAAACCGTGAGATAGCATAATCCTGCAATACAAGAAGAGATATTGTTAAAATGAAAGAGAATGTTATCTTGCTCACCCACCCACCATTTTGCTTTGTTCTGCAGAAACACTCTAGCCTTGGTTTTGCATATGCAAAAACCATGTGTGGTGATAGCAATTACAGTGTTGTTACACATTCAGCTTAATAACTCCTGGAATCACCAATAGTTACTACTGAAAATATGCACAGATACTAGTATCGGTGACAATACCGAGTATTTGGGCGAGTACTTGTACTCACCCAAATGCTCCCATACGTACCTCTGATACCAGAACTTCCAGTCAGAGAGTTATCTCCCTCTGACCTGCAATGCTGAGGGAGCATGAAGCCGGCTTTCTTTTCAATCAGGAAGCCGGGTGGTGGGTTATGACCCGCCTACCAGCTTCTTGATTGGCTAGCAAGCCGGTTTCACTTGTTTCCTAGGCAGCCTGGTTTCCTGACCAAAGTAAAGACGGCTTCCTAGCCAAACAGGAAGCTGGGAGGCGGGTCATGACGTGCCACCAGGCCTCCTGATTGGCTAGGAAGCCAGCTTCACTTGTTGGTAGGCAGCCTAGCTTCCTAACCAATCAGGAAGCCCGGGTGGCATGTCTTGACTCAACTCCCGGCTTCCTGATTAGACAGGAAGCAACGCTGCCTCATAACAAGTGAAGCCGGCTTCCTAGCCAATCAGGAAGCCTGATATCGGAACTTACTCAATACCGAAAAACTGGCATCGGTGCATCCATAGAATATAATGCTCAACTCCTGCAAAAACATTTGGATAGTATGGAAAAGTTTTAGATGCTCTAAACTTTTTATTGTTTTTCTGTGTCCCCAGCTGGATGATTTCCTCCCATCGTTTCTCGTCTACTTGATGGGTATAAGAACTTGTCAGAAGTTCTAACACTTCCCCATTTGATCCAAACCTAAGCTTTAGATACTGGAAGAAATATTGTACACCTTGATCTATCCACATTCCCAATACAAATTAGTTTTTCTGCTCCAAAACCCCCCAAAATAAATACATTAATCCTTGCTGATCTAGTAATAATAGGATTTTGGTACTCACCGTAAAATCCTTTTCTCTCCGTTCATTGAAGGACACAGGGAACAGATCGGAGATCCTGTACTGTAGGGTAATATCGCCACCTGCAGGAGAAGGACGCTAGGCACAAAACTAAAGACCAATTACAGCCTAGGGGCGGCCCCTGCCGGTGGCCAAAACCCCCCACCTGCTGACAAGTCTCCAGTTTAGTAACAAGCAGTAAAGGAGTACACACCCATTAGAGGGGCGGGCCCTGTGTCCTTCAATGAACGGAGAGAAAAGGATTTTACGGTGAGTACCAAAATCCTATTTTCTCTCCCGTTCATTGAAGGACACAGGGAACAGATCGAAGACCCCACAGGCACCAAGGGAGACTGGGAAAGGGGCCCAGAAGTACAGGCCGCACAAAGGGGAGACGTGGGAGATGTCCCTGAAGAGAGGCCGCAGCCCTCACAGGGCACTGCGGACAGACCGTCCCCACAGTCCATGTCCCCGGCAATATAGTTGCTAAACTAGGGCCACAAGCAAGGTAAGGAAGTCCC
>NW_017307017.1:291579-303160 GCF_000935625.1 Nanorana parkeri
GAATAATTAGAATATCGTGCAAAAGTAATTGCAGTAAGTACTGCAAAAGGGGCCCAAACCAAGTACTGAGTACATATGCATGCTTGTACTTTTCAGAGGTCCGATATTGTTCTATGTACAATCCTTGTTTTATTGATTGCATGTAATAATCTACTTTTTTGAGGTTGTGGATTTGGGGTTCTTGGGGTTTTCATGAGCTGTAAGCCATAATCATCACAATTATGACAAATCACGGCTTGAATTATCTTGCTTTGCATGTAATGAGTCTATCTCATATATTAGTTTCACCTTTTAAGTTGCATTAGTGAAATAAATGAACTTTGCACGAAATTCTAATTATTCGAGTTTCACCTGTATATATAAATTTAAAAAAAAACATGTTGTGAATAATGATACAGCGCAGACTTGCTTTTAAAAAGGCCTCTGCCTGGATATGCACCTTTTCTGCAGGCATGGCTCTGATGGTATGTAGATGAAGGGGCTGTCTCTTTTTGGCCGGTACTATAGGTATCATCAGGCACTACTGCAGAGGCACTCGACTATAGAAAGTGCTATGAATACTGCATGATGCGGTCAGGGTTAGGGCAGTAGAGAGCAGGTCTGTGCTCCATCTGAGATATGCGTGTGCCAGTATATATTTTATGATGTGGGTTGCGGGAATTTCCTGTTAATTTTGAAGTTTAAAATGTTTGATATCCATTTACTTTGCAGCCATCATCTCTTTTTATATTTAACAAAAAAAAATAAGCATTATATTGTGTTTTATTTGCACTAAAACATGTTCAAAGGTAATTTTTTCCTAAAATTTGGGTTTGATAAACAGCTGCAGTAGTGTCCTGTGAGATAAAAAAATTGTAATTGCCACCATTTTATTCTCGAGGGCCTCTGCTTTAAAAAATATAAAATTCTGGGGGGCATGTTTAAGTGATCTTCAGGCCTAAGAACATGCATTTGAACATATGTGAAAAAACAGTTAGCCGATACTAAATACAAAAGATCTACCTACCTTACTGTCTAGAATTTAAATGATGTATTAAGTAGATACTTACCAAGTACCCAAATGGAATAGTTGACATTTTTGCCTGCAGGATGGACCACAGACCCCAGAAGAAGTGTGAAGCCAAGGCAAACCTAAGACAGGCAAAATATGACAAATACTGGATATTAAGATTGTCAAAACACACCTTTATAACATACACTGTACATATTTAGTGATCACATTATTAAATACACCTACACATCAATGCAAATAGTTAAACAGATTATGTGGCTATATACAGAAAGCATGCATGGATCACTTGTTTGATCAAACATTAGAAATCGTGAAGATGTGTGATCTAAGACGCTGACAGTACAGTACATTTTGTTGCTAGACATGGCGATTGTGTTATATCCAAAAATGCTGACCTGGTGAGAGTCTTACATTCTACACCCTTCTCTAGAGTTTACAGGGAATGGCTTGCAAGGAGATAAACAGTCAAACTGACAGCTCTATGGGTGATGACACTTAGTTAATGAGGAGAATGGTTAGTCAGAAGTCCACAACTGCTGAAATATCTACCTCCTGGAAATGACATAACTTGCCACCGGGAAATGAAACAGAAGATGCACAGGGTGCTCCTCTGCCCACACACACAGCCCATAGGACAAATAGGGAAGAAGAGGCCTGGCAGTACTGGCTCCCCCCCAGTGAACTGAAGAGGGGAGAGGGCTTTGGAGCAACCGCTGCCTGTAAGAGTGGCTACAAGCAATTGGGGAACCACCACATGTGAACCCAGCAGAGACAACTCCTAAACCTGGGAAGGCAAGAGGAGACACACACCCAGGGACAGCACTTGGAGGCACAGCTCCGCACAGTTCCTGCCAGCCAGTAGGAAATGCTAAAACTGAGAATGGATGGATGGAGAGGAGCATCCTTTTAGTGTTTCCTGGGAATAGCGGGTGAAGCTACGCTTTGTCAGATGCTGTCCTGAAAGACAATCTGGGATATATCTAATCTTTACAACAGTGGCGTTTAGTGACATAGGGGTGGGAGGATGGGACCACACTGCACAGCAGGGAAACAGGCATCTTACACATCCAGGAGAATATTTTGAGTGCTAAACATTCTTCAGCCACCATAGCTCATAAAAACAGTAAGGATCCAAGTTACCACCCACTGGAGAGGTAAGTATTAAGTGAAAGTAAATATATACTGTACTGCAATTCCGCTTTTACTCTCAATATAAAAAGCAGATCTTCTAATGTTTAACAACAGGTTTACTTAAAAAATGGAATGTATAGTCTTCTCCAGGGGAAGGCAACATTGGCACCCCAGCTGTGATGAAACACCTCTAGGAGTCATGTGACTGTCAGTCTTTCAATGCCTCGTAGGGCTGGAGCTCCGAGGTAGATTTATACCAGGGGGTATTCAGGGATATTGAATAACCCTGGTCTATTCAATATCTTAAAGATATATACAGTATATACAAACACCAGCTTAATTTAAAAAAAAAGCCCATCAATGGGTGTTAATGTTTTAAAACCCTGTTTTCAATAGCATGGGAAAGCATGGGTAACCATGTTTACTTATTACTGTGCAGCGATACACAGTGATTGTGATTTACAGTCTCATCTCACAATTGTCTAGGAGTCAACTTAGTTAAAAAAATATCGTTTTAGGTCAGGTAGCTCTGTAGTTCTTCGTTTGAACCATTAGGTGGGGTTTGAGGTAACGTTTTCAGATATCCAGGCTCTCACTTTGCTACAATGACACCCTTAACGCTATGGCTCAGTCTGAAGTTTCAATCAAAGGGAGACAAAATGCAAGCAGTTACCCCTGTGCTGCTTCTTTAGCAAACCATAATGCTTTGGGAGTTTTGTTATGTACCAATGTTGATTTGTAAAAAAACAAACAACAACAACCCAAATTGGTCTAGAATTGTCTCCTTTTAATAAGCAGGGACACACAACAGTTCCAGGACTCAACACTAAGCTCCCTTTAGTGGATAATCTACAATTCTCTAAAATAAAAAGAAACAATTATTTTAAGGTAAACAGTGCAATAATAATAATAATAATAATAATGCTGATGTCACTTGGGCAACTCTGCTGCAGGTGATGTGTCACAGCCCAACACAAAAGATGAACTATACAAATGTACACTATACTTTCTTTTTACCATAAAGGAGACAGACATTACAAGATGGTTTTTAAATTAAAGATTACATGAAGGCAGAGAAAACAGGCAAATCAAAGGAAGCACTGTTGAGAAATACTGATAGACTGACTGCAAATCAATACATTTTCTTACCGGTTCACTTCAATAACCATTGCCTCTTCCTGAACACGCCGATCCTCCTCATTGAGCTCTGGATTACATTCCAACAGGTAATAGTGGAAAAAGTGGAGCTACCATGTCAAAAGGGTCACACAGACAGAAAAAAAAAAGCACAAAGTTAAAGTGTGACGCACCAATCACTATGCCAAAATGCAAGTAAACAGCCTTAGTCTTATTAACCCCTTCATGACTGAGCTTGTTTTTGGTTTCTGTTCGTAAATGACTGACACACTTTTGACATTTTTGCTGTGTGATTCTTCCACGTCAGTAATATACTTTCTTACAAAGTGCACCCACACATATTATATATTGTTTTTTAGAGGACAGATAGGGCTATATATTTATATCACATATGTGTGTCTAACGCCTCACTTAGGACAAATACAAATTAAAAAAAGAGGAAAAAACGTAAAAAAAAGTTTTGATTTGTAGTATTTTTTTTTAACAAAACCAGCACAGCTAAAAAAAAAAATGCAATACAGACATTCATTTATTTGTCCCTTATTTTTAATTTTTTTACACTTTTCACTATTTTTTTTTATTTATTTACACTTTTCACTTTTTTTATACTGACAAATTTTATTTATTTAATTATATCAGGCAGTCATTGTGAATTAATCTCACTATTACTGCTTGATAAATTAATACATTTTTTTTATTATCAGGCTGCTTCAAACTTCAGAACAGCCGATAATAAGTTAGTGACACTGATCCTGCAGCAGTTCAGGATTCAGCTGTCAGTGAATGTTTCAGAAAACTTAAACATTCTACTTTCAAGAATAGATACATTATGTGTCTAATACATAACATTTTGTATCTATTCTTGAAAGTCAAAAGATAAAAAAAAAAAAGCCAGTATAGCTTGAGAGAGATATCTCTCGATCTATACGAGCTGTCAGAATGCCGGCAAAAGCCGACATGTGTGTCTGCTTTGCTGTGACTCTCAGACACCCGATATTAAGGTATCGGGTGTCTGAAAAAGGTTAACCCTTTCAGTAATGGATCTCTAGATAGTTAGACATCCATTACTGAAAGGTAACCGCTGATTCTCAGCGGTTAGCAGCCTTCTAGTGCAGCAAATAACTCGTCACGTACAGTGTACGTGACGAGTCATTTGGTCCCTTTGTGGCTGGACGTACAGTGTATGTCTCCCGTCACGAAGGGGTTAAGGAACACGACATATGGGAAATTTTGTTGATGGTGACAATTCAATTGAGATGGGATAGCTAAAGTCCTCTAAAGTTATCCATAGAGTCGCTCTTGTGCTGCCTGACCCAAATAAATGTCTCTCTATCATTAGCTACAACGGAGCAGTATTTTTTGAGAGTGAAGGACCAACTATCAATAATAAATGTTTACTTTGAGCAATTCTTTTACTGGTGATATGTTGTCAGCAACAAACAATGACTGGTCACTTAACCCCAAGTAACAAGCATGGATATTGGTCAAGTATACATGCTATATAAACTGAGGTTTCTGAACCATGTTTTTGTAACTGGGTTTCCAACAAACAGCTTAGGGCTCTTTAAAGAGGAACATTATCCACCAATTTAAATGTCTCCCAAAACACTTACTCTGAAAACATGCCAATTGTCAAGGTTGCCAGCCCTCAAATGACTTGTACCAGGTGATTACCTGTGCAGCACCATGGCAACTGCAATCCAAATAGAGGCCAAGATGGCAGCTTCATTGGCTGTAAGGGATAGCAGGTTGTAGTTCCACATGAATTATTATAGATGTACCTGCTGCTGTCGGTCTGGGTAGTTGCTCAGTTCTGCTTTGTAAAATGGCCACTCATCATGTTGATAATTGTATACCCATTCACAGAAGTGATTCCCAATGTCAAATCCTCTGTAGAGGTTAAAAAGAGAAAAGATAGGTTTGTCATGCATAACAAACAATAGAAAAGCCAGAGCAAACAATATGGTGTTGCTCCCCATTCTTGACAAATAGACTGAACACCAGTTACTAATATGGACTCTAATAATGCTAGCAATGAATATTCCTGACCTCGTTCATTATCATTGGTGCTAGGAAACGTCTACTGATGCTGTCCAGGCATTGCAGCACATGACAATCTTATAGTCCTGCCAGGTCTACAATACATACATAAGTCTGCACAAGTAAGCTGTAGCTGAAACTCAATTTCTGGTTTCAACAAACGTTCTGAAAATAAGATAAGCTGTCCAAACAGCCCTTGTTGATGGGGAAACCTATGAACTGGGAGAGTCAGACCATTCTAACTCAAAAATATTTTGGATATAATTGAGCACTGGTTTGCTAAGTCAATAGGTCCATGCAAAAGGCAGCAGTAAATGTTAGCGTGTCTCACCAGTCAGTCAAAAATGTCACCAGTCAGCATGACCGGTCTATAGCCTTGCAATTTATGTTAACATTTTTTAGGGACAGATAGAGCTTTCTTTTGGAGGCAATCATCCCTGGGTTTTTTTATTTTTTACTATATAATGAAAAAGGTTTCCAAAAAAAATGTTTTCCCTACGTTGTGTTAAAAAACATTTATTCTTACCCATATTTTTGGTAAAATATAAGACACTAAACATGTCAAGCCTTAAAATTGCCACCACCTTAGAAAAACGACCTCACCGAAAATTGGCCATAGGCGACGTTTTAAACGCTTTAACTGCTCATCAGTTTAGTGTCATCAGTGATTAATGGCCCTAAAATTATTGTGAAGTTCGCGATGATATGTAACATGTGCGGCACAATAGGCGCAATCGTCATTTTTGCACGTAGGCGCACCCAACATATGTTTGTTTGTGTGTGTATGTGGGAGGTGGGGGACTTAAAAAAACCCAAACGTTATGCTTCTTTCATTTTTTTTAAACTTAACTTTATTGCTATCACGTAGTGGGGCTAAGAAGCCCCCTTTGTGAAACCCAGTTTACATGACAGATCCTCTTTATGGAGACATCAGGGGTCTCCAGGACCCCTAATGTCACCTAGGGACTCCCAGAGAAGCTGAAGAAGCAGAGATCTGCTTCACCAGCTTTTCCAGCTAGAGAGTGACAGCAGACTGCGGACGTGATGTAATATACATCACTTCCTGCATTCGGGGACGGAGAGGAGGTCAGAGGAAGATCGTGTACTGATCTCCCTCCGATCTCCTGTCACAAAGCAGCCGTGGCGGTCCCGGCCGCATCGGCCTAAAATGCTAAATAGCAGAGACAGTTGCCATTTATTTTATAGTCATTTTACAAGCACTGTTGTGGTGGTAGTGCACTCTTATACAGCAATCATCCTTCTTTATTTTGACTGCCCTAAACTGATGAAAGGTTACAGATACTCAGGGCTTGAAAAATCCGCTTGTCCGCTCGTCACAGACGAGAGGACGGCGGAGCCCGACGAGTAGCTTCCCGGCCGCCGTTGTAATTAATGGCAACTGTCTCTGCTATTTAGCATTTTCGGCATCTGTACTGATGTTTTTCTAATCCTACCACTAGGGTATCCTCTCTCGCTGACTGGATCATGCAGGGCGCAGAAAGTACCATGTGTGTATCTAAACAAATGTACAGGTAAAGGCTAAAAAGTCAGGAACATAATTACAATTGAGGGGGATTTATCAAGACTGGAACAGACAGAATACTGAACAATTGCCCATATTAACCAATCAGCTTTTCTCATCAGTTTGTTGAGCTAGGCTTTGAAAATAAAACATGGAAGCTGAAAGGTTGCCATGCTCAGCGGCCCCAGATTTTGCCTCCTACAGTTTTGATAAATCTCCCCCATAATGCTTTGTTTATAAACAAGCTGCCCATACAAGTGTATTAACCACTTGAAGACCAGGTGTTTAGACCCCCTTCCTGGCCAGGCCATTTTTCAGTGTTCAGCGCTGCAGTACTTTGACTGACGTTTATTCCGTCATGCAACGCTGTACTGAAATGAATTTTATACCATTTTTTGGGGACAGATAGCTTTATTTTGGTGGTATTTAAACACCACTGGGGTTTTTATTTTTTATTATAATTAGGAAAAACTACAGAAAATTTTGAAAAAAAAACGTTTTTTTTTACATTATGTTAGGAAACATTTATTATTACCCAGTTTTTTGGTAAAATATAAAAGATTGGGTCACATCGGGTAAATAGACACCAAACATGTCAAGCTTTAAAATTGCGCGCACCCGCGAAATTGCAGAAAAATACCATACCCAAAATTGGCCATAGGCGACGAGCCCTAGACTTATTGCTCTCACTCCGACGTTCGCGGCGATATGTGACATGTGCGGCGTAATGGGCGCAATCGTCTTTTTTGCACGTATGCGCCTCCGACGCATGTTTGCATGCGTGTAAGTATGGGTGGGGACTTTAACATTTTGTTTTTAGTTTTTTATGTGTAACTTTAAATTTTGGGGGGAGGGGGGTGGAACTTACATTTTTCACTAAACTTTATTGCTATCACATACGGGGCTAATTAAACTCCCCTATGTGATATCAAAATATGTGACAGGTCCTCTTTATGGAGACATCAGGGGTCTCCAAGACCCCTAATGTCACCTAGGACCCCCCAAAAGAAGCTGATGAAGCACAGATCTGCTCCATCAGCTTCTTTCCAGCTTCTGAAGCTGGAGAGTGACACAAGAATGCGGAAGTGATGTATTATACAACACTTTCGCATTCTTTCAGAGGAGAGGGGACCGGAGGGAGCTCGTGTAACGATCTCCCTCTGATCCCCTGTGACACAGGCGACATGCTGATCCCGGGGTCGCACAGAGCCCAGCGGAGCCCGGGATCAGCGGGACAACAGTGGGGGGGGGTTGGGCGGGGACCGCTCGGCACCCCATACACGTGATCCGCCAGCTCTACAGCCAGTGGATCGCTTGTATGGTAACAGGCATCGCTGCCTGTTTTTAAATAACGGCCATTTCCCGCTCGCCGAGCGGCGCGCGCGAGGGGGCGTTTCTGAGCCCGTTCAGATCTAGAGAGCTCCCGGCCGGCCGTTTTTTTACTACGGCCGGCCCGCAGGCAGTTAAGGACTCTCTGTTGGTACAATGGAGCTTTTTTCTTAACTGAAGTTGCACGCATATTATAATGAATCAACGTTGTAAATGCACTAGTACACAAATTTGTATTAAACCGATACACCTGGACTCCCTTGCACTAATGAATCCTCCATTCAGGATCCAAAGTGGGTCCCTTTCTGCTTTCCATTTCTTCACTAGTAATGTGGTTGTGCGGTTATACTTAGAGCAGACCCAGTTCACCCAAGCCAATTTAAAAAAAAAACAACTGTGACTGCCACCCCACCTCCTGACCCAATCAGTTGCACAGAGGCGCATTCCCCGCCCCATAGCTATACGTCACAAAGGGGCGAGGAATTCCCACGCCACAAATGTTTGAGTCAGAAGGGGGTGGCAGTCACAGTTCTGAGCAGACTTGGGCGAACACTGACAAACTGGGTTCGCACAAAGTCCAGACTAATCTCTATTCTTCACCAACTGAGTCATGGCTGGTGACAAGAGCTACGATATACTTGTTGAGGCTATAATAAACAAAATTGCACGTTAATACTTGTACACTGTAACCACATGGTGGCAACTGTGCAGCAAAAAAAAACAAAAAAAAAAAAAAAACACACTGCAAACATTGTTTAGCCTGACCTGTAATTGTAGCTGCTGTATTCAAAGTCAATGAGCATGAGCTTGTCTGACGGGTGGGATGAACGAGCTGACAGTAGCAAAATGTTTCCTAAAAGAGACAGAAACTTGTAATTGTTAAAGGGAAACGCCTGAACACACTAACATCTATGAAAAACAGGGTTTCTTGACTTTCTAAAATGACACATACAAGCAAATTTCAAGTACACCTACAGAGTGGACATGTATTGTCATTGAGTCATAATGTAAAAAACACTTTAGTTTCAAAGCCCCAAATACTTTGCTATACTATAAAGCACGGTAACTACTTTTACATTCACCCAATGCTGTTGTATACAGTTGTATAGAAGTACCCATAACCAGCTCTAATGCATAATTACTAGCATTCCTACATTGCACAATTACATTATTCAGAGTTTTAAGAAGTTCCTCATCAACTCCTGTGCCAGCACCTACATTACTGTATTCCAAGTATAGCTGACAGAGAACTAAATGGACATTCATTAAGCAATGATTCATGAGAGGTCTATGAAAGTGCACTTTAGACATAAGGCACAACTCTTAAATCAAGGATAAGGGTCTTTCTTTTAAAGAGGAACTTACCCTTTCAGCTGGGCTACCCCTGCACTCCAAGAGTTAAGTGCTCATTTAGTCTAGGATGCTCAAATAAAGCAAATACACTCACCTGATCCTCAATCTCATCAAACTGCTAGACCGGTCCGCACAACTTCTTCTCCCCCAGGCTCCGGCAGTCTTATGACGTGGTCACATCTAATGCAAGTCTATTGGCTTGCATTAGATGTGAGAACTCAGAGGGACATGCCATAGCTGGAGAGAAGGGGGCCCAGATAGCAAGCAATTGAGCTGTAAGTTTGAAAATGACTTGCTAAACATCACAATTTTGCTGCACAATTACAGCAAGTCTGCATTGCAAGTCTTCAGATCAACGTGCTTTGCAAAAGTGCTGTACACTTGCAGAGCTCTTGCCAAGACCTGCAGGACTCTTGCTGTAGACTTGCAAAGCAAATTTGCTACAAATTCAAAAAGTATCAACTAGAACTTGTGCTGCAAGTGTTCTGCAAGTCTACAACTTGCCAGGAATGTGTGCAGCAAGTTAATAAGAATTACAATTTAACCCTGCCACAAGTTTGTGCCAAGTTATCCTTGCTATCTGGGGAGAGAGGTGTTCGCAGGACCAAGGATCAGGTGAGTATTTCTGCGTTATTTGAGCCCCATACACAGAACAAGGACTTAACCCTGGCAGTGTGGGGGTAGCCCCACTTTAAGGGTAAGCCATGTGACAGCAAGTTTTAAATTTCACTGGACACAGCTGATAAAAAAAAAACCTCACTTTTTTGAAAAGACGTATGCTCATCCTGGCGTTTTAGCCTTGTGCAATGAGCCCAATGTATGTTTACTATTTAACTGGCTGAGAAGGAGAACACTGTATATGAACTAATAAAAAAGGTAAATACCTGTGAAGAAACTACTGCACAATAGAAGTGACCATGCAACAATCTAACCACACGTGGTGCACAAGCAACTGCATTTGTGTGAAAAGAGGTTGAAACCGTTTACTGCCAAGGACAGAAGGCTTACATCAGAACAGAACCACTTGCAGCTAGACAGCTCAGTAAGCCTTACCGTCCATGACACTGCTCACTCTGCTATAAGCTCATGGTCGACCCAACCGATCAGCTTTTGGAAGTTATTTGTGTGCACTAACAAATGATTTTACTATTGAAAATATTATTTTGAGAAACATTTGCGATCACAGGACCTACAAAATAAGTAGCACTTTTTTTTATTCTACTGGTCCTGCGTTTTAAGAAAATGTATGGTCTAGGAAGGGTCTATTACAAACTTGAAAGTAGAAAAAAAAAAAAAAAATGATGAACATTTGCATAAATGGTCTGGCCAGCTGAAGTCAAAAGTGGAGCACAAGACCTGCCAGCAAAAGGATGAAAAGGATGGAACATGTTTAAGCATGGTGCTACACAGTATTCCTTTACAGGGAGAACTGGTGAGGTTACCCAACACTCAAGCATGTCAGGTAAACAGAGGCTCAATCAGAGTCTGACCCTGTGGTTATGAATGATAAATATGCATTAGACCTTATTTCATTTCAGACCAATATATGAAAGGCACTAGTTTTCCTACCTTCTTGAACGTCGTTGTGACAGAACATTACAGGAGATGGAGTGGATTCCAAAAGAAGTCTGTACAAAAAGATTGGTGTGAACCATTAAACGAGGAATTATGTACTGAAAGAAGTATAAAAAACGCAGTAAGCAAGCACTTAAGAATCATCATTTGTCTATTTAATGGTCTACATGAGCATTGTTTCTGACCCCTGAAACTTAATATGTTAGGTTCAGTGAGTAATACTAGGAATATAAGCTAGGTTTTATATGAAATACTTTTTATTCACAACTATAGCAAAGTAAAAAAACATATATTGGCTGCCAATATTACAAACCAGGCATCATTGTTCATTAACCTTTCTGCTACCAGCAAAGTAAGGCATGCGCACTGGCAGTGGGCCCTTGTACACGGACTCCTGGTGGCTACTGTTTATCTGTGTAAAGTCAACTGTTAGCTTAATACTGGAAGCGATTCTGGCAGCTGTAAACATAAAAAGAGCCCCC
>NW_017307017.1:303310-352336 GCF_000935625.1 Nanorana parkeri
TTTTAGGTTTCCCCCCATTCATGCACAATGCGTATAGGGTGCGCCTACCTATAAAAACGCAGATTGCGCCACACGTTAGGTATCACCATGTGCACCAGAGTGAGAACAATAATTTTAGGGCCAATACTGATGGTTAATTCTAAACTGATGGTCTGTACAGGCTCCTAAAGCATCGCCTATTGACAAGTTTGCCATTGCATGGGTACACGCAATTTGTAAGCTTGGCATGTTGGGTATCTATTTATACGGTACAACCCCATATTTTATATTTTATAAACAAATGGGTATTATATTGTGTTTTTTGTCCACTAAAGCGAACTTAAGTGTATTTTTTTACTGACATTTAGGGTTTGATAAAGAGCTGCGCTAATATCATAAAAATTTTCAACTGTCGCCATTTGATTCTACAAGGTCTCTGCTTTCAGGAAATATATAATACTGGGGGGGGGTTTAAGTAATTTTCAGGCCTATAATTAGGATTATGTGTGCAAAAAAAGTAAAAACCGCTCTGGCAGCGACAGAGTTAATAAACAGTGGCATTGTAACAAATTAATAATTCACACCTCCCTTTTAAAATATACTAAAACTACAGAGCCAGGGAATACTTTGTACAAATTTACAAAATAAAGACCGTTACACAATTTTAAATGCTACCATTACTACTTCAAGCCAACGTTGAATTCTGATCACATAAAAAAAAATACTATCTGGAAATAAATAATTTCTATAGCAGATTTGCCAGTGCCACCGTCTGTTTCAGACAAATCTTAGAATTCTCTGCGGAGGAGCGTATTCTAGAGCTACCGTATTTAATTAGCTCACATTGCAAGATAACTTTATTCCTCCATCCTACACAGTCTTTGAAGTCTTATGAGACTTAGTGCACAGATCTCAGTGCAGCTGTGATTAGACAGGAGAGGGATTGCTGAAATCACGCAGCCAACATGCTGAAACTTAGACCGGTTTAACAGATCAGCATTGAGCTTTCTTAAAGGGCAAACAGCAGTATGTACCGTATATACTCGAGTATAAGCCGTCCCGAATATAAGCCGAGGTACCTAATTTTAGCAAAAAAAACTGGGAAAAAGTATTGACCAGCAAAGCCAGGTTACTCACATAAGAACGGAAGTGATATTTTTACACATATGTACTCTACACGGCTAAGAACACAATGCAGATTATAGCATTAAGAAAAAAAATGGTTTCACAGTATACATTCTTAAGTTTGAAAAATATGACTGAAACATGCAGTGGCTGGTAGCAGAAGAGTAAATATCCACACAATTCAGGGGAGGTACCGTATATACTCGAGTATAAGCCGTCCCGAATATAAGCCGAGGTACCTAATAGCAATCTTACTTCAGCCTCTGCATTTCTTTCTCCAAATGGAAGCTCTTCAGCTTGTTGAACTTCTCCACAAGAGGAGCTTTTGTAAAGGAAAGAGAGGAAATCTGAGACATGTACCTAGAAGAGAGGAGAACACAGAAGAGACACATTGGATTTTATATTTAAAGTGACACTAAGCTCAGGAGTTAAACCTTAAAAGTGCATTCAAGTACCTGAACTAGTAACAAAAATTTATCTTATTTGTGTATCACTCAACCTTAGATCCTCCAATCATCTCTGAATTGGTGCCGACACTATCCCTCATTCTAGAGCCTTGGTTCTCAACTGATGGGTTGTGTCCCAAAAGTGGGTCGCTACTCTGTGTTCAGTGGATCGCCGCATGCCTTCCACTTTTCTAGGTAAGAGGCTCCGCTGCCTCCCCCTAGCGCAGCACTGTCAGTTCTCGTGCCAAGCAGGCATTCACAATATGCTGCCTGGCGCCGAGTGTCAGCTTGAGTTGGCACGGGATGGGGCTATATCTGCGACGGAGCTCCATCCATACATGCATTGCTTACAGCTCCCTCGCATGTCCTATAGTGGTGCCTGGACTGAAGTGACATCAGTTTCTGGCTCCCGGCACCTCTACAGGGGGCGCAAGAGAGCTGTACAAGCAATGCACATATGGATGGAGTTTTCATCACAGCACAGCAGCCCAATCCAAGATCACCGTGATAAAAATACTAGGCTTTCACTAATTAGCCACTGTGTCGAGCGAGCTCACCATACAGAACCCAAATCCTCATCGTAAAGCACTTTACTAGCTCCGGCTACTACAGTACTTTACGGGATCCCCAAGGGCTGACCAGGAATAAAATATGTGTCCTTACATTGGGCCAAACAGGATGAATGCAAGTATACTTAAACATTTATGCCTGGAGTTCAGCTTCAAGCATCACTGCAAGACGCTGTCCCTGACCTGGATCTAGTTTGCTGCTTAAATGACATATATGAGTTTGTGACAGATTTCCGTTTAACCGTTGCGCACAGGCAAAACACATTTCCATTAAAGGCTACAAAAAGTCAACTTTGGGAATGCTTTAAATGCAAAGATCAGGTTCATCATAGTTCTGTGAAAGATATGAGGTACATTGTACACAGCAGTATAGTAAATGCACAAATCACACAGCACATTGCTCGTAACAGCTGCTATGTCAGTCTATTGGACTTGGAGGTACAGGGTGACGTTTTTAGAACAGGTAGTACACAGTAAGTGGTGATGGGAGGGGGGACGAGCTAGGTGTCTCTCTCCCCCCACTGGAATGCCAATTCAGTCACAATGAAGCAGTGGACATTACAACATTGTTTGTTTACGACAGCTTTGTTCGAAGTGGTGAGTCTATCACAGCAACACAGCAGCTATTTCGTTGAGAATTCAATGTTGGTCGGCACGGGGCCATTCCCAGTCACAACACGGTCCTCAGGTGGGTTGAACATTTCAGAACAACCGGAAACATTATGAACAAGAAACCACCAGGCCCTGCCCGCACTGCAAGGACGCCGGAAAACATTGCAAGAGTGAGGCACTGCTCAGGAGCCCGGGACGGTCGAAGACATGCAAGCGAGTTAGGGTTGAGTCGTGAATCAGTGAGAACCATTTTACAGAGAGATTTAAGATTCCATCCATACAAAATGCAGGTGACTTTGCAGTGCGAATGCACGTGATCTTGGTTCTCACTGATTCACGACTCAACCCTAACTCACTTGCATGTCTTCAAGCAGACCGTACCGGGCTCCTAACCAATGCCTCTCTCACCCGTGCAATGTTTTCTGGCGTCCTTGCAGTGCGGGCGGGGCCTGGTGGCTTCTTGTTCATAATGTTTCCAGTTGTTCTGAAATGTTCAACAAACCTGAGGACCGTGTTGCGACTGGGAGCGGCTCCATGTCAACCAACATTGAATTCTCTACGAAATAGACGCTGCATTGCTGTGATAGACTCACCACAAAGCTGTCGTAAGCAAACAAACGATGTTGTAATGTCCATTGCTTCATTGTGACTGAATTGGCATTCCAGTGGGGGGGGGGGAAACACCTAGCTCGTCCCCTTCCCATCACTACTTATTGTGTACTACCTGTTCTAAAAACATCCGACTCCTGTTGGTCACGCTGTATAAGGTATGAAGCCAGCCCACCTTATCCAATCACATTTTATTCAGTCTATGATCAAGAACAGGGCAGTCTGGCACAAAATGTACTTTGTAACACTTTAGTTGTTACAATAGCGGCTACATTAACCCAGAATATTGTTGGTGGAGTATAAACTCCCTTCGTGCATGCTTATTCCAAGTCACAGACCCATAAGGTAGTGAGGAAGGATCAGGATGGCAGTGTCCCAGTCTCAGAGTTTGTCAAGCAAACAAATTATCAATGACAGTTCCTAAATTACTATCCTCATGGGATCACATTAAATGTGTGCAATTAAAATGCAAATATTATGCAATACATCTTAGTAAATAAACTATGATTATTAATGCACTATGGTCCTCAAATAGAGCATTATAACTAAAGAAGACTGATTCAGGAGCAGGATGTTCTTGCAAATCGTATAAAGTCCTTTAATGAATTTATTTCAGAATGAATAAAACTCAGTTTATTAATCACAGTTATTACATTTTCTTTGCACCACTACCATCTCCAGTGGCTGAAGAGTCTATGCTTTGGCAACACTGCACATTTTCCTATTGAACACGTGCCCTACCCTACAATGCAGTCCAGCTGGTCAATATATTTCTAGAACTAAAACACTGCTTTTCAGAACAGCAGATTTATCAGTTCTAAATGCTGAGCCACAGGCATACTTTTCTATTTTCTCACTGGATCATTTTACAGGCTATGTCAAGGGAAAAGCTGATATGCATGCTTCAGAGAGGGCGGTGTCTCTATTCTGTGTAGTAACTAAATAGAAAAGCATGCACTGATCATCTTGTTACAGCTCTAGTGCAGTGTGGTGAAGACATTTTCCCATTTACATTGACACCATCTCTACTAACAGTCAACCAGGATTTGTCCAGCCCTGATGCTAATATAATAGATTAGAGGGTGACCGTAAAGATGTGAACTTACTTCTCCATAGTCTTAAACAACCACACCGGCTTCTTGTTAAATGGCATCTCCATCTTGTGGAACCTGGACAGTTTGGCAGCAATCTCACTAGAGATCTCTGGGTCACTGAGCTCTGAGGTCACCAGTCGCCGACTCTGAATATTAGAACAACCACAAATATAAAATAAAAAGGGTAAACATTCTTCCAGACATATCTGGGAAAACCTGCAACAGCCAATTCATCCATTTACTGGAACAAAACTGCTACAAGATGGCTCCCAAAAGCAAGGTTAGATCTGCGTGCCCCAGAACTAGCACAACTTCTGTGAGGCAGGTAGTGGAAGCCTGTGACAGGCACAGACTTCATGACAGGTCTCCTTTAAAATAAGCACTTCCCCCGTTCATGGCCACATAGAATTATATTCTCTCGCAGTGATGGCCAGCTCAAGTGGTGTATACTTAAAATTTCTGCCCCGAGTTCTTCTTTAAATCTACTTTTTAACCCTTACAGAGGGGCTACCCCTGCACTGCAAGGGTTAACTGCTTGTTTTTGCCTATACACACCTAAACCTTTGAGCTGGCCAGCTCTTAGACCTGTCCCTAGAGCATCTCTTCCCCTCCTCTGCAGTAGTCCAAGAATCCTTGAGTCATCACATCCAATACAGTGTATTGAATGCGAGGATGCCAAGGGACATACCATCGCTGCAGCGGAGGAGAGAGGCTGAAGGCAGCGCTGCTAGCTTCAAGGATCGGGCGAGTATAACTTTTTTTTTGGACCCTAGGCAGTTAATGCTTACAGTGCGGGGGTAGCCCCACTGCAAGGGTTAAAACGTCTGCCCGGAGTTCTTATTTAAACCCAATCTGAATAGCATATACTGCAATATAGAAAAACACTGTGCTTACAAATGATTGTCACGTTTTTGTTTTTTTTGCTTGTTATGATCACCAGGACAGGAAGTAAAGGATAACCTTCCCAATAAGGGCCTAGGTAACAAAACCTTACAGAGGCTCTAACAGTATGGGTTTTAAAAAAAATTACATTATTACAAACAGCCTATCCTTAGTACTATGTAGCCATCTGCTTGTTGAGCCTGCTACCAAACAGATGAAAGATATCTTGTCTCGCTCCCTCAATGTGTGGGATGCAACAAAGTATCCTGGGGGCCTTCTGTACCCTCATTTACCACTTCTCTCCTTTCTTAACAATCCAGCATTTCCCCCCCCCCTTCAAATGATGCCTTTTTTAGGACCATAACCAACCATTAATGCCTCAGAGAAGCTGTATTCTATCAAAGTGCCTAGGACTTTCTCTTTGGCATGACATCAACTCTCCACCCAGATACCCAATAAAACCCTTGCAACAGTCTAATAGTGTTGTCCAAATAAAACATTTACTATTTCACCATCTTTCATTTTTTTTCAGTTAGAGCAACTTACTGGAATGTACTCTTCCAGACGACCTTGTGGGAACACGCCATACAAATGAGGACCCAGTGATCGTTCAGCAAGTATTGCAAACATGACACTCTCCAAAACAAGAGAATCCACACCCTATAGGTAAAAAGGATAAAGAGTTCCTTATGAAGCCAAGCTGCACATTATTTTTAAGTCACGTGGTAGCAATGTTACGGCAATTAGTATAGTCAATAATATCACCCATCACAAGTGCCCGTTAGATGCGACATACCTACCTCCCGCTTATTTATGCCATGTCTGGATCATGTCCAGACCAGAACAGTTTGTTCCCGGACCAAAAAAGCACCCCAATGTATCCCTATGGTATTTCTGGGCTCTGTTTATGCCAGCGCTGTCCGTTCCAGTCCAGACAAAAAAAAATACTGCTTGTCTCATTTTCTCTGGTATGGAATGCACTGGAACACATTAAAAAAAACAAAAAAAACACATGCAAACAACTGGAACGCACCTAAAAAGCCCATGTTAAGCTTAAAAAAAAAAACACCAAAATACATTTTAGAAAAAAAACCTGGCAAATTCACGGTAAAAACGCATCTACACGGAACGCAACGCGTTCCAGATCTGGTCCAGAAAATGGTGTGAACCTGGCCTTAGCTTGGTCACATTGACCTAGCCCATTTTGTTGCCACTGTGCCTCCATAATAAAAAAAAAAAATGCACCAACAATGTGCCATATAAAGCTGGGCAATGAGGCTTTAACTGCCGAGAAGCAAGTTCTAAAATTGTTATGTCATGTATATAGGAGAGGGTCTCCATATGCCATAGCAATTACTAATCTTGCCAATTTTATTTTTCTAGTCCAGGTTATAAAGTGGTGAAAGGAAGCATGTGACTGGCTTCCATTGGCTTTGGATTTATTTATTTTTACACCAATAGAAGAAGGCAAAAAGGAGGTAATGCCCAGAAAATTGCGTTTTTTTATAAAGAAGTAATTGATCAACATTTGTTACAAAGCTACATAATGTAACAATGACACAACACATTACCTGCAGGATAGCTCCATACAGCCGCAAAAGAACTTGTCGTGGCTCATCGGACTGGGTCTGTACCGTGTCTATGAGACTGCACTTGTACAACAGGTTACTGAGACCGCCACTGAAAGATCAATCATACAAAACAAACTTAGTATACAGAACAGGCGTAAGCACTGAACAAGCATGAGCTCTAAAAAGAGCATTATGTATGTGAGATGAAAGGCAGGTGAACACCTAGCACACTACCCTCCCACCTGTGCAGCAAATAAGTACATGAAGCTTTGTTAGCCAGAGTACACAAACCCAAGAAACATTTTCTTACATTTACATAGTAGTCACAATACCTTATACCAGGGCTGGACAAATCCCAGGAGCCAGGCAGCCAATGTTTCTTAAAAATTACAGCTGGCACCTAACTTTTCAGATTTCTTGAATTGTTGTCAATGGAGCTGCCTCCCTAAAAAAAAAATCCTGCTGGCTCCTGGATTCCATAATATTTGGTCCACCCCTCTCTTATACCATTTTATGTGGTGAAGTGGTTGGTAATGCAAGTAATAATTAAAACTACATAACACATGATCAGTTTACCAATAAAAAAAAATAGGTTGCATATTTTAACTAGTCTCAACAGGTCACCAGCACAAAACACAGATGAATACAATATCTCTTTGATATGTTTATTGAAAAGTGTCACGGCATGTCATTAGAAGCTGAAGCTTGCATTTCGGGATCTCGCAGGGACCCTTCATCAGAGCGACAGTGACGTCTCCCAGCTCTAATTTATGAGAGCCTCCATCTTGGAGCATACATAGGGAAAAGGATACATTGGGTACAGGAGATAGCCCAACCTCCTTAAAAGGCACAGGGACACACCACAAGCAAAGCACATCGCAATAGCAGCTGAATACCCCAGATGTACCTACACCCAATTTGTCCTTTGCTATATTTGCTCCAAGATGGGAGGCTTGTTCACACCATATACAGTGCGCGTTCCAGCATGATTCGCTGTTGGAACGCACTGTATCGCATTCCGGCCAGTGCCCTGTATTCTGGGATGGGTGTGCAGTGTGATCGCCCGCACCACAACGCGTAGCGCATTAAAGTGATATTAACGTTTTTTTAAAAATTCCCCCATGTTAATGTTAGTACTTACCTTAAATGAGGTCTCTTAATGCGATCTTCTTCTTCTTTCCTGATGTTTTCATCTGTCTCCGATCCAGCGCCGACTCCTCTCTGCTTGCAGGCACTTCCGATCCAGCGGTGTCTGCAGGCGGGTGAGCGCGTCCATAGACTTACCTTGCGTCTCTGCTCGTCTCCCGGCCGAGAATCCGAACTGCGCATGCGCCAAACCCCAAGATCCTTTGCGGGAAGCAGTTCCGGATTCTTGGAGCGGGAGCACGCAGCGATAACGAGGTAAGTTTAAACCGCTGTTAAAGCGGAGTTTTTTTTACAAACGTTTTGCCTATATCTACTGCTTGCTAGCAGTAGATATAGGCAAAAGAAAACGAAGGCTTTAGAACCCCTTTAATGCCTGCGTTCCAGTCCAGTGTAATCAGAAAAAATGCTGCATGAGTATAGAACCACTTTAAATGAGCACTACAATAAAAACTGCTCAGATCTTTGGTGTTTCACCCAGACATGGCTGTAAATAACCAGTCGTACACCACATTCCAGATATTTACCAAGGAGATTCCCTGTGAACCCAGTTGTCTTATCTGTCTGTACTGCAGCAGAGCTATTCCCAACCACAGCCATTGGAGGCTATTTATACAGATGTATCAAAGTTGACAAAGAAAAATAATTCTTATTTGTTTTACTGATTAATGACAATATTAGGTGCCTGTATACGTTCTTTATATAATATAAACCTCTTGCCAGAGATAAACAATATTATCATCTGCCTTGGAAGGTTGTATGCGGTTGGTTAGGTTGGTGAAAGAAGCAGAGAGACAGTACAAAGCACAGATGTGTGTCCTGCGGATTATAAAATATAGAACACTGAATAAACTTTATGATAGAAAATTGTTTTGATCTATTATGAAAGGACTGGAATGTAAACCCCCAAATGACTTTTCCTTGACCTTGTTTTTAATAATGCAGGGAATACTTTTTATGGAACGAGGGGATCTCTCCGTTAGTAAGATTTTAAAAACGAAGCCACTTATATCTTCATTTGAGTGTTTTTTAATTACTCGTCTGTCAAAACACAATGAGGGGAATTTACCAAAACTGGAGCAGACAACATCTGGAGCAGTTGTTCATGGCAACCAATCAGCTTCTCTCTTCAGTTTGTTTAGTTAAGATTTGAAAATGACAGAGAATCCGATTGGTTGCCATGCACAGCTGCTCCAGATTTTCTCTGCCCCAGTTTTGATAAATCCCCTTCAATGAGCGGAATTTATCAAAACTGAAGCAGACAAAAGCTGAAGCAGTTGCCCATGGCAACCAATCAGCTTCTGGGTTACATTTTCAAAGCTTAACTGAACAAAGAAGCTGATTGGTTATCATGCACAGCTGCTCCAGACTCTGTCTGCTCCAGTTTTGATCAAATCCACCCCCCAATTTTGTGTTGATTATGGTTAACCAATGTACAGCCTGCTGCGGTATATACATGTCCTGGAGGACACTAGAACAAGCTCCCCTGTCGGTCTGACATCCAAAGAGGTTATCATAAAATCAACAGACACAATCAATAGGTGGAAAAACCCTAGGCCTCAATGCCTGAAGGCCTACAAATGCTCACATAGATAAAAAGGCTAGGGCAGGGGTAGGCAACATCCCACCATGCCTCTTGCTCAGGAAGTCACACCTGTGGCTGTCAGAGTCTTTCAATGCCTTATGGGATTTGTAGTGCACCACAGCTGGAGTGCCGTGGTTGCTTAACCCTAGACGAGGGAAAATCGTGTATGTATAGTAAAAAAACATCAGAAGTAGGTGTCATGTCCTCCATGCCATTATTAGGATTCAATAGCTTCAATACAAAGCAAAATGTTCTTTGCAACAAAAATAAAAAGTAATTATATGCCAGGCCACAAATAAGCAAATGTTGCCATGTGGTAAAAACGTGCTTCATTTCAGCACAGCAAATGTTTATCTGTCACAGCTATTTTCCAGCATGTTGGAATATAAATATTAAAGCAGAAATCAAATCTTACCCCTTGCAGTGGGGTTAGCTACCACTGCAAGGGTTAAGTGCTTGTTTTGTCTAGGGAGCTAAAATAACAAAGTTATAATCACCGTGATCCCGGCTAGCTCCTACACTGCTCGTTCCAGCGACATCCCTCGGTGTCGTGACATTCTATACATTATATAGGACATCACGACTCACAGGACCTTAGACCACTGTAGTGGAGAAGGAGAGGCTGGAAGGAGGTCTAGGAGCCAGCAGGATTGCGGTTCGGGTGAGTAGAACTCTTTTATTTTAGCTTCATAGACAAAACGAGTACTTAACCCTTGCAGTGCCGTCCACTGCAAGGGTTAAGATTTGATTTGCCTGGAGTTATTCTTTAACTTACCAGAAGTGCTCGTTACTGACTAAAGCTGACCATACACTGCTTGAATGTCAGCTTAGTCCTGCCGACTCCAGTGAAATTTGAGCTTTGGGTGGTTCTGTCGGCACCACTCCGTTTGACATAAAGTAAAAAAAACAATTAAAAACGGGCGACGGGTCATGATCCGCTGCCCGACTTCCTGTTTATCTGGGCACTGATACTCGGTATCAGCGAGTAGCGGGGGGGAAAAAATGGTATTGTTGCATTTCTAATTCTGACAGCTGATTTTCTCATCCACATTTAACATGGGTGGGGACATCAAGAGTTTGTTTAGCATGTGTGGTAAAAAACCAAACACAAGTGTGTGGCCAATGTAAGGGCCATTTATAGACGTCTTCCTTCACATGCTATTCGTTGTAGAGTATTCCATGTGCTGCATGAACTTGGCTTATTCTCCTGGCAAAGGGCCCACTAGGGGACATAACTGCATTCAAAAGGATGAGGCAATCTAGTGCTGTGCTTGTTGGGACATTGTGGTCTGTTAAAACTATGCGATTACTAGATTGTAAGCTCTCACAAGCAGGGCCCTCCTGTACAGAAATTGTACCATCCCCCTTCATTTTGTAAATTGCTGTACAAACCGTTGGCAATACATAAATTCTTTATATCAAGAACCTATCATGTGAATGTAGTGGGATGAAACACTGCACGCATTTAGATTGGAGAGCCTCCTGCTTCAAAATAAACTGGACATTGTTGGGTTTCCACATTCCATGCAACAGAATTCAGCTAAATCTACCTCTCTGTACAGAGGCACTAAGCCTTTTAGAGAAGCCAGGCAATAAGGATTCCGGCTAAAAACCGTACACTGCTGCCATAGTTGTTAAGAAAATGAAGTTTGATCCTGACAATACACTTGAGGCTACTGATTTTTTTTTTTTTTAATTGTGCAGTGTCGTCGCCCCCCTCCCCCCCCCCCATGTTCTTTCACTAAAGCTTGATCCACTCTTGACACATACAGGAAACTGGACCGGTCCCACTACACACTAACATAATGAAATGCTGAAGCTACACAACAATCTGAAGGCTACAACTTCAAGGACACATGTACGGAAAGAAATGCACATCGTTGAATCCCTTGTGACAATGCGAGCTCAATCACTGTCTGGCTTCAATATGTCCCGAGTCACTGACCCAAAACAACCATTTGGCAAGGAAAGTCAGAATTTCTGATCAAGGTCAGTGACTTAAGTACTGATGCTTATGATCTGTATGACCAACACAACTTCCTTACAGAAAAAGGTGTCACTGATCTGTTACAGTTATATTGAAATTAACTTTCTTGATAGTACATCACAGGACACAGGGAGTTCATTCTAGAATGGATGGGTTATGCAGCTACCTTCAGGTGACTGGACACTGGCAAATCAATGCTGTTAGGACAGCCTCCTGCTTCCAGCGTGCCTCAGTTTTTTGCTAGTGTCCCAAGATGATGGATGCCTCCTCTCAGAGGAGCACATGGAGTACATCCTTTTTCTGCTTTAGACTCTTCTAGCATGCTTCCCAAAGCTGCTCACAGCCACTGTGGCACCTAACAGCAGCTATCTGGATTGGTTTTCTGATTGGCAGACAGTAGCCAGTCCCTGGAATGTGCTTAGGGCACTGGATCCTGTGTGTTTCAACCACATTGACTCTTATATGTTCATTGTCTATTTCAGGGGAGCCTTGTCCCTGAAGACCCTACTTCCGGGGGGCATGTCCACTAGGAGGGCAACACTGAATGGGGCATGTCCTAATCCAGTTGGAAGATGGGGACATGCACTGTCGCAGTGCACAGGTAAAAGCCACTCTAGCTTGGGGGTACATCGGCCCCTTTTTTATTATACATTTGGCATCCTTTTCCATGGTCTGCTTGTAGAGCCGCACAGTGCCTACGCAGGTTATGCTGCACATACACCCACAATTGTCCATCTCCTAGTACAAGCTGGGCTAGCCACACTGAAATCTCTGCTAACTACTAGGAAGTCTAGACCTCTACAAACAGCTGAACTGGGTCACCGCTCCTGCATACATTTTTGGAACATAAGGCACCCTCTAACCTCCGCAGTAGTGAGTACTGGGGTTCCCTCTCAGGCAATTGCAGATCATATATGTGGGAAAATATGGGTGGCAGGCTCTGGGGCCCCACAGCCTGGCAATGGTTCTGGGGAGGGTTCTCTCTCCTCTGGGGGGACACTGTTTCTGCTAACCATATACTCCTTCTTAGGGTCTTCCTCAGCACCCTTCACTACCCTGTTATCCAGAGAGGAGTTTTTGGTGAATTCATGGGGAAAATGTCAGAACTATTGCAGCCCTCCCATCACAGGAGGTGCAAGCAGACCCCCTTTCCTTTCTCAGGGCTGCTTTCAGTTCTGCAGACTGAGCCCAGGAAGAAGACCTGTCTCATGACAGCTCTCCTAAACTCAAGGACAGCCAAAGTCCCCTAGTCCGAGTTCCTTAAAAATGCCCAAACCTCTCAAAACCTTCCTTGTACACATACATTTACAGCCAGTGTTATACTGTACATTGACTGGGATCCTCAAAATGTTTGCTCAGCAATACCTCATTAAAGAGTGTTTCCTTAAAAGAATGGGCTGTCCATGTCGTAGACCCAGCTACTTTTTGTTTGAACAACAGGTTAGCTTTCCCTGTAGAGCAGCGGTTCTCAACCTGTGGGTCGGGACCCCTTCGGGGGTCGAATGACAATTTGCCAGGGGTCGCCGGGAGTCTCCCGAAATACTTTCTCCCGGAAAGGTTTAATCTGCTTGATCGAGCAGAGTAAACCTTTCGCTGCAATTGTTTTTAATTTTTTTTTATTTCTGACATCGGAGCCCCGGCTGCCGTAAGTCAGAAAAAAATTAATAAATCAGCATTGGAATGCATAGCTACATTCCCATTGGCTATTTCACTTTGCAATAGCAAACTAGCTATTGCACCCACCCACTGCTGCTGTCAATCAGCAGAGGGGGACCTGCAGTTCAACTTCTCCATCAGGTCCCCATCTAGTGATTATCATCATTATTATTAATAATAAAAGCTGACACCCTCGGCTTGTGTTATATGGTTTGCCATTTTAGTTGTTACAACCAGATGTCGCTGCAGCAGCCGCGTCAACCCTAAATTTTACCGTTGGGGGTCACCACAACTTAACAAATGTTACCAAGGGGTCCCGGCCCTAGAGAGGTTGAGAACCACTACTGTAGAGGATGTTCCTGTCAGGAACCAAGTGGGCAAGATGCGCTTTTTAGGACCCCATTTGCCTTTATAGGCTCTGCTGTGGAACCCAAAAAAAAACACCGGGCGCCTGACCTGGTGCAATCAAATCTTTTTTATTGGTAAAAGAAGTATACAAAATATATACTCACAAATGGAGGAAGAATAAAAAGCATCAGTGGACGGACGGTCCTCAACTGATTTTTCTGCTGTGGAGGTGAGTGGGAGACAATGAGACAGTCCCTTTAGTTGCGGCTGGCCCTATAGTTTCTATTTTTATTTTCTGGTCACTGGCGCTCCATCAGTGAGGTTGGCATATAATTTTTCATATTTAATGTTTAATAGGCCTTTTTATTAATTTTTGGTCTCTCCGTTTGCCCCTTTTCAGTAGTGGTTTTTTCACTCCGCCAGCCGTTCCTGTCTATCCTTTCTGATAGCTGGTATACCACGTGGGGAATGTTCTTCCCTTTTGATTGTGGCTCCGCTCCCTCAGCTATGATTGGCCAGACATGCAGTTGTCTTAGTAACAGAATGCTGCTCTCTGATTGGCTGTGATTAATCATAGAGTACAAACTGGCACAGGGAGAGCCCAGCTACCCAGCTCTGAGGAAGGGGGGTGTGTCCCTAAAAACGCATTCAGCAGTGGTAACGTGTCTCTGCAGACTAGCAGAGCCTCTGGACTGTCCCTCATTGTCTCCCACTCACCTCCACAGCAGAAACATCCATTGAGGACTGTCAGTCCACTGATGCTTTTTATTCTTGCTCCATTTGTGAGTATATATTTTGTATACTTCTTTTACCAATAGAAAAAATATTGCACCAGGTCGGGTGCCCGGGGTTTTTTTGTGTTCCATACAGTGTCCAGGATCCCTTTTCCTGAACGGGGCAGCCATACTGGATTTTAAGAAGGTTTTTGGGCCACAGGAGGGTCTCGTTTGGCGCTGGTCTGTGTGGTTTTTTTTAACTTCTGCTATAGAACCTACTGTTGTCACCATGTGGTGCGTCAGACCTTATCTGTGCGGTCAAACTCTGTGGCTAGGGTCCCTGGTTCTATCTTGACAGATCACGCCACTCTAAAACAACTAGAGCTCTTTACTGTGGCCTTGCATTACTGCATACAGGTGAAACTCGAATAATTAGAATATCGTGCAAAGTTCATTTATTTCACTAATGCAACCTAAAAGGTGAAACTAATATATGAGATAGACTCATTACATGCAAAGCAAGATAGTTCAAGCCGTGATTTGTCATAATTGTGATGATTATGGCTTACAGCTCATGAAAACCCCAAGAACCCCAAATCCACAATCTCAAAAAATGAGAATATTACATGCAATCAATAAAACAAGGATTGTACATAGAACAATATCGGACCTCTGAAAAGTACAAGCATGCATATGTACTCAGTACTTGGTTTGGGCCCCTTTTGCAGCACTTACTGCAATTACTTTTGCACGATATTCTAATTATTCGAGTTTCACCTGTAGATGACTTGGTTGATACCCTCAGCCAAATCTTTAGGATGAGTCTCCTGTCTGTTCATATGGCTTCAATGCTTGCCTGCGGAACTTCCTTGCAAGAAGCATCTTGAATGCATGCACTTTGCTGGGGAACGGCTGTTTGAAGAATCTTTGAATACTTTTATCAAAGAAGAAAAAAAGGGGACGAGCACCTTGTTACCTCAGAAGTGGAAGTCCAAGCCTCCAGCAGCAAAATCCTTTGCTCCTTCCTTCAAAGTATCTTTCCCAAGACTTGAGATTCAAATCCAAGCCAGGCTTTCAGTTCCGCCATAGGTTCTGGTCCTTCAAATATATTAAATGTGGGAGCAGGCCCTTCAAGCCCAATAAATGTGGGCGCAAGCCCTCTTCATTAAAAAGGGGTATCCTACATTAACTGGTAGGGGAAACAGCCTTTCTTCTTAAAGGTGGTCTTTGCCTACCCAGGTCACTGTCCAACCATCCTTATGCCCTGCTCCTAAATACATTTCTGTCCACTGTTTGGACATGATCCGGGCTGCTTTGGTTTACATCCCTTCTATGGCTTCCATCCACAAGTCTGACTCCCTTTCTCATTCCTGAGGTTTGGGCCAGCTGGCTTCTTGTTCCACTATTGCTAGGTGTATTTGGGCCTATGAGTTAAAGGTTAAAGTTCTCCCCTTTCCTGTTAGAGCTCACTCTACTAGGAGTGTTAGCCCTTCTCGGGCTTTCCAGCATCAGGCTTTGGTTTCCCAAACCTGCCACCTGGTCCTCTGTTCACAATTTTGCCAAGTTCTACCAGGTGGACATTCAGGCCTCCACGGGTGTTAGCTTTAGCCACAAAATTCTTCAGGTGACCCTCTAAATTGTGGGCCTCTTCTGCTATAGTTCCCATTTGCTTGTGTATTCTCTGTTATCTCTTGCTATAGTGTTGCCCGCCCCTCCGCTGGACTATTTTTGGACATCCTACTAGTTCTAGAATGAACTCCTTGTGTATGATCAAGAAAACAGGATTTACCACTCTGTTATCCACTCTTGTTCGGCTTGCCACATAACTGAAGCAGGCTGGGAGTGGGAGGGGTTATGTAGGACTATCCACACAGCATTGATTTTCCAGTGTCCAATCACCTAAAGTTCGCTGCATAACCCATGCGTTCCAATCCCTGTGTCCTGTAAAGTACAGGTAAAATCCTGTTGTCCCCAGGTTAATTATCATATCCTGCAGCAACAGCATATTTAAGTAAAGCAAATAATGCGCAACACCGACAGGAAACTACTAGTGATCAGTTGGTAATCTTTGTACCTGCCATGTCAACACTTGATACAACTAAGAGTCAGGGTGCAAAGAATAGAACAGATGATTCATAATAAGAGCAATGGAAACAGTGTATAGGTAGACATAAAAATGTACCAAATATGTAGGATTCATTTACAGAAATAATTATGCATAAAATTAAGGGAAGCAACTTACAGCTGTCAGAACACTTGTTGTCATGATCTTCACATCAAGACAACAACAGTAGTACCAGTAGTTCCACATATCAAGGGCTCAAGTAAGAGATGTCAGTTCTTGGGAGGGATTACAGTTTAGGAGCCTACTGAATGCTTTCCAAGTAAAACCACTATGTAAGTAGTATTTTAAAAACGTAAAAAAAAAAAAAAATCAGAAACCTTTTAACTAAATAAACCAGGTTGCTAAACAATGACAGTGCGGGATATGGACCATGGGAGCATCCCACACTTCAGTCACTATAAGGACCCACTGACAGGAATGGTAAGAGCAGGTGTAAGTGATTGGGAAGCATTTAGAACACTTCTCAAATGCTTTGCATTATCTTGCAAATATGTTATGTTCATGATTGAGACAAGCATTTGTGTTGGTTTGCTTTGATCTGGACATGGCAAGCAAAGTTCTGCAGGTGTTAAAGCCTGTGGACACACAACCCAAATACTTATCAACATCCGTATAGCATTTAAGAAGTGTCTGATATTGATCTTCCATGATTTTGAAGAAATGGTCTAACAGGCATCAAAAAACAGCAAAACATCAGAAATGGGCAGCACAGTAGCTTAGTGGTTAGCACTTCCGCATTGAACCACAAGGGCTCTTGGTTTAAATGCCAACCAGAATACTATCTGCATGGAGTTTGCATACTTTGCCTATGCTTGTGTGGGTTTCCTCCCACACTCCGAAGATATGCTGGTAGGTTAACTGGCTCCAGTCTAAATAGGCCTTAATATGCATGTGTGATAGGGACCTTAGATTGCAAACTCCTTGCTGGACCCACGTGAACGTACAGTATGTGAAGAGCTGCATAAATAAATGTCTAAGCCCAGGACATTGGTTTCCTCTGGAGAGTGTTCTCCAGTAGTTAAGAGTGAGAAATTACAATGTGGGCTATGAATATGTATTCTGCCCTGGCCAATCACTGAGAGGTTAATGCTAGTGATGTGGGAAGTGGATAAATATTTGGGGAGACCTTCCAGAAAGTCCTTCCCAGGCTTAGCATGGAGATGATGCGTGTGTGGGAAGGGTCCAAGCTAGGCCTCCTGGATAGGGAGGGTATATCTCAAGAGAGAGGTCCAGTTCATGCTCCTTGGGTTTGCTGCCAGGAGAAGGAAGCTAAATTCTGCTCAGTCATTTGCCAGTTCTGACTTAGTGACATTAAAGTCTAATTCCCCCCTATGCTGGTGTATGCACTTACCTTAAATGATGACTCTTGATCCAATCATTTTCTTCTTTCCAGTAGTTTTCAGGAGTCCCTCCAGCGCTGGTGCCGGTCACTGACTGCTTTGTCTTCTGTGTCCCATGGAGTGTGTGCCGGTGCACGCTGCCAAGGTACCTGCATTGACTTACCCTGTGTCTCTATTCTCAGAGCCGAAGATCTCTATTGCGCATGCGCCCGCCCCATGATCCTTTGTGGGCATCCGAGAATCTTCAGAACTCTGGACCGGAGCGCATGGCAGTGACATAGGTAAGTTTTAACCTTTTTGGCGACTTTTTAAAAAACATTTTTTTTGCATATATCTATTGCTTGCTAGCAAGTAAATATATATCACAGGCAGGGCCCTCCTTACCATCTTGTCTTGAATTGTATTGTGATTGTAATGTCTTCCTTATGTTGTAAAGCGCTGCGCAAACTGTTGGCGCTGTATAAATCCTGTATAATAATAATAATAATAATATGCAAAAAACCCTGAGGGTCTAATTATCCTTTAAAGATCCACAACTACAAATTGCAGGTCGCAGCTTAAAAGGTCCCCCACTAGCTTTTGAGAGGGGCTGAAGACCATCCTAATGGCTTTGCCTGAGGCAAAGCCATCAAGATACTGAGAGTCCACCGAGAAGATACTGCTACGTGTAAGGAATTTTCCTGCTGCTTTTGGGCAATCTGTACCCCCAACCCTATATCCCCAATATGACATTTGAGCCAAACAAGAAGACTGATTTATTTTTTTCGAAGCCCGCGGACGTGCATCAAGTCAAACTTACTCCTGTGAACAAAAACAGTGAACCGTGAAATCACAGCACACAAAAACGTGCAAGGTCCTTCCAAAGAAGGGACCTACTTCCCGACCCCCTGGGGCGCAAGGATCCTGACAGGGGTTAAGATTGTTGGTCCACCAACCCAAAGGCCGGTGGACCCCGATCCTTTGGGGACCTGCCGAAACAGGTCCCTCACAGTACTAGGCAGGGGGGGATCTCCCGAAGAGAAACCCCGCTCCTGTGTGGGAGGAGACAGAGAACCCCATAAGAGGCACAGAATCTCCTCCCAGCATCAGGAATAGGCCCCGAAGAAACCTGCACCTTCAGCATCTGTGGGTCAAAAAGCTTTAAAAAAAAAAAGCCAAAACGTGCAATAACTAATACTAAAGTGCCAGTGCACCACGCTGAAAGGCCTTAGGGGCCGAGTGCAAAAAAAATTGCCCCGGACTAGCCATAAGGCCTGTCCAAGAGGCGATGTGCAGAAAACTGCAAGGTGGTGTGTGACCAAGTGATCAGTGAGTCAATGTGGGGTCCCACACCCAGGTGACTTCCTGAGTACCCCTGGGACGCCACCCCCAGGGGGCACAACACCAAGGGCTTCTGCTGCCCCCAACCCTTCAGCCAGACCAAGCTTCGCATCCATTCCTCTCAGGAGGCAGGGCACCTTCAGAGATCCCTCTGCCGGAGCCCACCCATCCCACACCGTCGAAAGCTCCGATGGCCTGGAACCTCATCCAGTACCCCACCAATTACGCCAGGAAATACTAAGCCGCCATCTACCCACACTCCAAAAGGTGACGGCGGCCGTTATTTCCCGACAACTGATAAGAATAGATACTACACTTGATCTTAGCCAAAAGGCCTAGAAGCGATAGCTTAGATAACAAGAAGACTGATGACTTGGAAGAAAGAATCCAGCATCTCCTTTGAGGGTCAGCACTACACAACTAGACATTAAAAGGAGAACTATGAGATGAGTGATTTCCACTCACCTCATAGTTCTTAGCCGACCTGTGACAATGAGACTGTCACAGGTCAGCTCAGTAGATCGGGAGGTGAGGGAAAACATACCGGGTTCCCTCACCTCTCGATCCTGCCACGGCTCTCTGCCGTGACAGGGGGAGGGGCTGGATTCCCCTCTCCGATCTGCCAGCGCTGACTGGCGGAACTGACGGGGGAGGGGGCGGGTACAGCTGGCTCTGCCTCTAGATAGGCAGAGCCAGCTGTCACTCACGCAGCTGGGCGGATCCCGTCATCTACGTTGGGATCCGCTCCGGCTGCGGCGTCTCAGTATACCGCGAGCTGTAGCTCGCGGTATACTGAGCTTAGGGTAACGGGAGGACGCTAGTTTGTGTCCTCCCGTTACCCTAAGGAGAACTATGGGGAAAAACACTGACCCCATAGTTCTCCTTTAAGATTCTGCAAGACATTAATTCCAGCCTACAGTGAGAACATGCTGAGCTATGATCCCAGGAATTTGTCCCTGGCTGGGGCTTTCAGCAAAAAGGAAATCTGATTTGTGCAGGGCGATGTGGCAATCTAGGAGTGTGGAGAAGGTGAAGGACAGTTCGGATAGTCACCATACCACTACGCTTACTATGTGAACAGGATTTCTGGCCTTCAATACAAAGTGCAGATAGAATCAGATCATGAAAAGACAATGGTGTTGGAAGCCTTCATTCCTGGGTATGGCTGCAGATATTTACCTGACCACAGACACCCTCATGTGCTGGGGCTGGATGCTGGTCCAGGCTCCTCTCAGGTACTCTTTGCACAATATGAAGGCTCTCCTGCGCAGGTCAGTGCTGAGCTCCAGTCTTTTCCCTCCTGGTGACAGGTGCTCCACTGCAGGCTTTGGATGTCCCACTGACTTCTCCTGGTTGGGTGATGGGCAGGGTGAAGCCATTAGGGCACCATCCTCACGTGGGGGCTCCTCCATGGACTTCTGCTTCTGGTCAGTATGTTCTTCCGACTGACTGACAAATGGTTCCTGTTCAATGGTCCCTTCCTCCGGACCAGATCCTTCCACCTCATCTCTTGTGCATTTATCGGTGCCCCCTACACAATGCATGCCGCCACCTTCAACCTACACACATGGAATCACAGCTCCCAGCAGCTAGTCGCTGCCGTGGCTTCCAAGGTGACTACTGCCGGCCGGGCGGCTCTAATGAGCGCTGTGTAAGGGCGACACCGGCTCAGGCTCAGGCTGCTGACTCTCTGTCATGCAGACAGAATAATATAATGCCAGCTGGACTAACTGACAGCTAGCCTCGCCAATCGGAGCGAGGGACACACAAGCCTTCCAGCAGCCAATCACACACTCCCCACACAGACTGCGACGCCTTCCTGAACAGCAGCCAACAGCACAGACTGGAAGCTCTCTGTGTCACTGGCTTACGTTAAAAACGCACATTTCTGGCAATAGCCTAATGTACAGTATACTATGGAAGACGCCCGGGATAAGGCTGTACACTTATTCTATTATGGAACCACCAATTTGGAAAGAATATGAGGATGATAAAACAGTCTCCGTGTACGATAAACCCGGAATTGAAGACATTATGCTGAGGGGAGCATTTAGCTCTGGTGAGGGCCTGGAACCTAATTCCCGCTCTGTGATTCGTCAGACACTCTACGGCCGCGTGTTCGTGCGTTGAGTGGCGGGAGTATTTAACACGTGTGGGTGAGTATATGTCGGTTGTGACTGCTCTGTCCTATGTTATTCCAATTGGGTGTTGGCTTAATGGTCAGCATTTATTCTTTGCAGTCCCTAGCCTTTTTGCCCGGGGGGCATGCCTTTCTTATCTGGGTTATCTCATGTTACATGCTGGGTCTTACACTGCTTCCTTCCTCGCTTCAGTTATCAGGAGTTAGCTGTCTTTTCCAAGTTCAGAGAGCTGACCCCTTAGGCCTAGGAACTGATAGGCATTTTTCAGGCTAAAGCTGACCTTACACTATACAAATTTTGGCCAGTTCTGGATGATTTATACATTTTAATGTACCCCGTTCACACCTGTGCATGGCACAACGCACAAAATAATAAAATAAACGCGATATTTTGGGCAACTGCACGTATGTTAAAATGTGCATGTTTTTGCTCCGAGCTGCAATCAATACGTGATGTGTGAACGGAGCTTAAGGGCACGCGCCAGGTTCCTCCTCCATCAGCATCACGTCTGTCCTTCTGAGTAGACCTTTGCAGTGTTTGCACTGATAGTATTATATTGTTTAACCCCTTAATGACAGCCCTTTTTTTTCTTCATTTTTTTTGCACCCATATTATATTCCCCATTTTTAGGCCTGAAAATGACTTAAAACCCCCAAACATATATTTTCTGAAAGCCAAGACCCTATAGAATAAAATGGGGGCAGTTGCAAATTTTTATGTTGCACGATATAAGCGCAACTCCTTATCAAACCCCCAAATTTAGTGAAAAATGCCCCCAAAACAATTAAAATACCGATTTTGTAAGTATAATATAAAAGATAAGGTTACAACAAGTAAATAGATACCCAACATGCCCAGGTTAGAAATTGTGTGCATCCGTGAAACCGACAAAATTCAGTACCCCAAAAAGTCCATAGACGACGCTTTAAAAGCCCCCCAAGTCATCGGTTTAGAGATACCCAAAAATACTGGCCCTAGAATTATTGCTCTCACTCCGGTGTGCGTGGCGATACCCAACATGTGTAGCGTGTTCGTGGTTTTCATATGTAGGCACACCCGACGCATGTTTACGCGAAGGTGCGCATGTTCGCCGGGAACTTTAACACATTTTAAAAAATTATTTTTACATTTATTTTATCTAATGCAATTGTTAAAAACTTGTTTTTTTTTTAACTTTAATTGCTATCACATAGGGGGATAGCAGATGGTGGTGACATGTACTCTTTTTAAGGTGATGCTGGGGGTCCAAAAGACCCATAGTGTCACCTTTACACTCTCAATAAGCTATTGAAGTGCAGATCGCACTTCAATAGCTTATAGCTGGGCTTCAGGAGTAGGGTTGCCACCTTTTCTTCAAGCGAAACCCGAACACTCAAGCGACGCACGGAAATTTTTTGGGGAGAATGAGTGGGGGCTTATTCATATGTAAATAGCGCTGCCCATTCCTATGTAAATATCCCAGTTGAGACTATTTTCAATGGGGGTCGGTAACTCCTATTTTAATTTTGGTTGCCCCAAGTCTGCCTGACATCTTGTGTCCGGGTTTCTGCTGCCATGAAACCCGGACACAGCATTCAAAACCCGAACTGTCCGGGTGAATCCTGGACAGGTGGCAACCCTATTCAGGAGCCCAGCACTGACAGCTATGGGACTGGAAGTGATCCAATCTGCCTGTAGGAGGGGCAACGGAGCCCGGGAAACACGGCGGGGATGTCGGGCGGGAGGGACCCCTTCTCTGGCCCGTAGAAGCAATCTGGCGGCAGCTCGGTCAAGGCAAGGCCTAGGCAAAAAATATTTTGCTAAAATAGTGAGTCCATCCCACTGTCTTCAGGTGCAAAGCATTGTCACAACATGACTTGTAGTCCCAAGATAAGAACTGGGGGGCTAAATAGATTCTTTTAGAAGACACAGGAAGTGTGCAGAGGATACAGGACAAGGTCAACAGGTTTTGTTTACACTTAAAAATCAGATATAACAAAATGCATTCAATTGGATATATTTAACAGACCAAAATGGAGCAAATAGAAGTTCATTGTTAGGGTTTACATATGCCTTAAGATCAAAACATGCCTGTTTGGTACAACTGCTACTCGGCCTGTTCTTCATAGATCTTATTGGAAAACCTATCTATTGAAAGTCTGCAGAAAGACAGAATCTCCACTAGGGCCCAGACATCCCAACTCTCCCGGATGCTCCGTAGAGTCTCCTGCTGTTAGATAGAGCTCCCGGCCGCCCGGGAGAGAAACATTTTCTCCCGGAAAGGTTACTCTGCTATATCTAGCAGAGTAAACCTTTTCCTACGATCTTGTTTTTTGTTTTTCTGACATCGAGGCTACCGGCCGCCGTCAGTCAGAGAGAAAAAAACAGCATAGGACTGAAAAGCTAGATTGCTATTGGCTATTTCACTTTGCAATAGCAGACTAGCTATTGCACCCGCCCAGTGCTGCTGCAATCAGCAGAGGGGGGACCTAAAGTTCTCCATCAGGTCCTCTTCTAGTGATTGACAGCAGCAGAGGGTGAGTGAGGCTTGTTGGAGAACGCAGAACCACACCACATAGCCTTCTGGGTTCAGACACGTCATAGTTCTGGGTTCAGTTGGCTCACTGATCCGAGGTCTGAAGTGGAGGATATAAACATATTGGTGAGGATGAGAAGGGGGCTTTTAGATTGAGGTATTCTTATCTTTTAATTCTAGCTTTTGCTGAAGTCAGTGCCCTATGATTGTAGAGGGTATAGCATCCAGGCGTTCCATAATGGCACGGAAACTGATTTGCAGATTGTCAGTTACTTGCAGGCACAACAAGATGCCTTCATTACAGCTGTATTGCTGTCTTAACTCCTTTTTAAACCAGGGGTAGCTAACCTCCGGCCCTCCAGGTGTGATTAAACTACAAATCCCATGATGCATCTCTCTTCGGGAGTCGTGGCTGTGAGAATCTTGCAATGCCTCATGGGATTTGTAGTTCCACCAAAGCTGGAGGGCCGGAGGTTTGCTACCGCTGTTTTAAACCCTGTCAGATTCACTTTAAGCAGTGTTTTTCATATATTCTATATTTGAGTGGACAAATTAATATGGGATTTAGGAGTCGGTCTGTCCAATCCAAAAGCCAGCAGGATTTTTAAGGAGCCAGCTCCATTAACAACAACTAAAGATGCCTCAAATATTTGGTGTCCGCTGTAATTAGGAGCATCGGCTACCTGGCTCCTGGGATTTGTCCAGCCCTGTTCTATATTATTATTAGTCTGGTTAGGACATATGTATTTTGCATTTTAGACTTCGTAAATAAAGGGTAAGTTCACGTTCTCATAAAATGTGAGAAAATGAACATACTGACACCACCTTTCATGACCCCCACTGTGCATACCTTTGCGCTGCCCCCGCCAGCCGGTGCTCAGTCCCTACACCACACTTCAGCCCTGCACTGAGCATTCATCATAGTGTTCGCAAATGGCAAGCCCTCATTGGTCAACATGGTCACATAAACATGCTAACCAATGAGAAGTGGTTCTTGCTTCTGAGACTTGGCTCAGAAGCACTTTGGTCACTGTAGTCATGTGACAATGCTGGCCAATGAGCACTTGTGAGGAGTATGCTGAATGCTTTATTATTTATGTTATGTTGCAGCCTGATAATACAGTTGTTTAGCTTTTCTTTTTTTTCCCCAATCTACACTCAGTACCCCATGATGACAAGGTGGAAATAGAATTTTAGAATTTTTTTGGGAATATTTAGAAAAACATTTTAGGAATGTTGCAAATGAATGAAAAAGGAAAAACTGAAATATCACAATATGACCACAAAAAAGTGTTGCCCATTTTGTATAATGTACTTCTACTCCTGGCCCCTGGTTTTGCATTTTGAACATAACTTTGGTGTAAATACATGTGTATGCAGAATGTAAATTAAGGAACTCCAGAATCACTACCTGGTTTTCGCTTTCCAGTATAAGATGCCTCGAAACGTGGAAGTGAAAGCCAAAATTGATAACTGGGAACATATCCTTCAGGTGTGCAAAGAGCTAAGCAAGAGCAGTGGAGAACAGATCTCCCAAAGAGACATTTTCTTCAACACCCCCCAAGGGCGCCTCAAACTAAGGGATTTCCAGGTTTGTCTCATTTTTTTTCTTCATATAACGGTCAGTCAGTGACCTGGCTAACTAGACCCAAAACTGACTTCCATGTCCTAATCTTCAAAAAAAATCTTATACACACCTATATACACTGAGTGGCCAGATTATTATGACCACCCCATCAGTACTTCGTTGGGCCACGAGATGACTTCGCTGGGCCGCCTCGTGACTCCACGAGATGTTGAAAGGTGATGCGAGGAATCTGACACTGCACTGTTGCCCTGTTGTTGTCTTGTACCAGTCTTGCCACTCTCCGTTCTGCCCTAACATTGACTAGTCGCTGACGGCCACAATTCGCACGTTCAGACCCAGATTTTCGGCTGACAGTCCAGTCTTTAAACACTTTAACAACAGCTGCTCTTGAACATTTAACGCATTCTGCTGTTTTGCTGATACTCGCTCCATGGCTCCGAGCGCCAACAATCATCCCACGTTCAAAGGCTGTTAAATCGCGTTGTTTACCCGTATCTTCAGAAAAAAATAATTTCTACTGTCGTGGTAAACAACCTGCTTCCTTATTTATAAAGGTCTGGAACTCTAGCAACTTCAGCGCGAAATTATAGCTAATTATAGCTAATTTGCCTACAAACGTCAGGTGGTCATAATAAACTGGCCACTCAGTGTATAACATGAGTTTAAAAGTTATAAATTAAGAAGATGAACCAAAATTGATACAAAACCATTATAGTTTCCCTTTAATATCTTTAGTCTTTGTAAGGCCAGTTCAGTATCCAATAGCAGCTAATCAACAACCGTGTTATATCGTGACGTTGGTTGGTTAATGCACATCATTTTGTTTGTATCCATATTAATTAAATCAGCTCGTTTCTTGTTCTTCCTTTCTATATAGCTTTCTTCTTTTGACATTGTTAGCAGGGAAATATTGTCCAAGCTGCTCTATGGAACTGATTTATAAAGTGCCTGCCCATTTGTATAGCTGGTCAAATGATGTTTGCATCACATTACTGCCACTAGATGGAGCTGAGGAGCATAGGAAATTCACCAAGCTATACGCTGAGCTAACACTTTATAAATCAGCCTCTATTTGTTCATCTGTATTTTGTCTTCTTAAAGTCCATTTCCACCTTTGTAAGTGATTAGCATTTTTTTGTGGTAATGTAGAGGTGCAGTGATGATGTATATGTGTGCACATTTTCCTGACTCACATTTCTGGCTTTCTTCTCTTTTTTTTAATGAAGGTTTTAATGGGCTTGAAGCCTAAAAAAATTCAAAATTTTCTCAACAGGAAAATCGGTCTGACATCGGGGTGTCAGACTGTAATCAACTGCCCTCCTCCCTGTCAACCTTTGTAACATGATCAGTAACCAGACCTGCTTTGCCTTTACACACAATACACTGTCCAGGGAAGGGGGGCTGGGGGGGAGATGTACACACATTTCTTGCACAGAAGCAGACATTTACATGCGGATATGAAGAGGAAAGCTAACAAAAAATGTAAGTTTCTGTGTTCATATACATCAGCTGGATATGCCTGCTTCATTAGCACTCGGTGTACATTGCTGGCATATGTTTTTTTTAAAATACCTCTGCAAAGGTGGAAATGGGCTTTACAGCATTTGCTCTGTCAACTTTAGACTTTTTATTGTGTGTGCAGGATGGGCGTGGTCAGCTGATATATTATGAGCGTCCAGATATGCTTGGGCCAAAGTTGTCAAGTTATGCGATTTCTAATACAGCTGATCCTGCAGGACTTGAGGTAGGTACAATTCAAACTTTATTCTTTAAAAGATAACTGCGCTTTCAGGCAAAGTAGATGATGAAATCTGTATTGAAAGAAGTATGGAGGCTGCCTTTGCTGGCCTTTCTGACTTAACCTCCTGCAGCCAATCAGGCTTGCATTTTCAGGATGCCAGCAGATGCAGTTTCCTGTAAGAAAAGGTTACTTTTTTCCCACCACACTTAAAACTCACCAATCACCTTCTCACTAAAGCAAAATATCTCATTTATAATGACTTGAGGGGAGAGATCCCCCCTTTCAGAGTTCCTGGCTCATCTCTCTCTCTGCTGTGCAGTCTCGCTATTTCTATTTTAAAAATGTGACGGACACAATGCAATTCTCTAGTAAGGAGCACAGCTGGTAGGTAGCCTGTGTAACGTGAGTGCAGACATTTTGCTGTTGGAGCTCCCAAGAGATATAAGAAAGTACTGGATAATTTCCCTCGGTGTCACCTTCCAGACCAGAGATATCCAGTTTCGGTTGAATGCAAAAATCTTTTCTGGGTAGGGTAAGGTGCCCCTAAGGGAACAGTTTTAAAATTAAGATGCTTTCAACCAAGCCTAGACAAATAACAGGAACCCGGTAGCCAGTGCACTTTAAATTACAGCTGGTGCCTAATTTTAACATTTTTCTCTAGTTGTCAGTGGAGCTGGCTCCTAAAAAATAAATCCTACTGGCTCTTGGATTCAAAAGTAATTTGTCCACCCCTTAACATTAATGCATTTGTATTGCAAATTGAATTAACAGAAAATGACTAAACCAAAGGGCTCCGGCGGCCGAAGCTAGCCAAAGGATCATCCGGAGCTACGGCTGATCCTTCGGCTAGCTTTGTGAATAACCCTCTAAGTCTTGCTATAACCACCCACCCACAGAGAGGTTTGCTTACTGTATGATATATGGTGAGCTGAAGATCCTGTTCATACCAAATGTAAAAGGGATCTTGGGGATCTACTCCATATGTATGGGGCTGCCCTAAATTAGTCAAATATTAGGAAGATGTTATATAAACTTTATAAACAGTTTCTGTGTAACCTTTCTAACTGACCCTAAGATCTACTGTATATCTGAGATATTTCTTCCCAGCTTATGGTGGATAATGATACTATTCTGGATTAGAATAGAATCGACTATTGTATTCTTCATTAACATAATGATCCAAGATCATATTTATTCTTTCTGAGACCCCAGAATATTTAAAAAAAATCTGGAGCCCTTGATTAGGAACAACACGTTTATCCTTCCCAGTTTTTAGCTAAGAATGGTCACTTCATTTTTGATGGTTTATTACGTTATATCAAAATAATTTCTAGGAATAGAGCAGAGATTTGCATTTGTTACAAACTGTATTTTATTGGGGACAATATCTTCACTGGGCATACCTATTTTATTGACTGCCTAGCTCTGTGGTGCTGGTAGAGTGCACTTACATTTCTTTAATTTCACAGAGAGACAATAATTTACAACAGTCATTGATTTACCAATGTCCAGTGAAGATCAAAAAGTAGAATAGTTTTATCTCTTTTACGGCATAGTGCAAGCAGATTTAACTCCCATGTAATGTGTACCAGTACTAGATTTATGCAGAATCCAATTTCCAGTAAGGTTGCAATGAAAATAGTTGGTATGTTAATGCTATTAACATAACGCACTGCTATTTAAAGGGAATGTTCAGGAGAAAGTCTTTGTCAATTTGCAGTTGTTTAACATATAAGTTATTCATTATCCGGCAATTGCAAAGCTGCCAATTTAGTAATGGAAGGAACTGAAGAGCCCATACCCTGAGCAGCATGTTCAGTATTTAATATGAACTGAAGTCTATCATCCTTTAGCCACTTTTATTGCCTTACCCTGCAGTGATTGCGTTTAGACTCTGATTTCAATGGGGTGAAATCCGCGCGGCAATAGCAGAAAAAAGGTATATGTACCTTTTTTTGGCGATCCACAACGTGTGGCTGTTTTAGCAAAATAATGGCCCCCACAGCGCGATCAGTTCACACCTTGGCGACTCCTGCCCACGCGGCAATCCGCACAGAATCGTGCATGATTGCCACGCGATGAGGTGTAGCCTATGTGTGAACCTAGCCTAAAGGCTGATTTACGAAAGGAAGAAAAAATGTTCAGTCAGTACAGTTAAGCTGTGTTCATTTCAGTTATTCAATAATATAGGTTATTTCCTTTTTATCACTTAAGCATTCAAAATGAACACAGCTGCAATTTATTGAGTAAATGTTCTCAACTCCTGAATCGTCCCCAGTGTTTCCCTAGTAGCTGATGTGGCCATTACAGAATGATTTGTCAATTTAAGCTTCAGGCATTGCTATGTACAGTACAGGTGAAACTCGAATAATTAGAATATCGTGCAAAGTTCATTTATTTCACTAATGCAACTTAAAAGGTGAAACTAATATATGAGATAGACTCATTACATGCAAAGCAAGATAATTCAAGCTGTGATTTGTCATAATTGTGATGATTATGGCTTACAGCTCATGAAAACCCCAAGAACCCCAAATCCACAACCTCAAAAAAGTAGATTATTACATGCAATCAATAAAACAAGGATTGTACATAGAACAATATCGGACCTCTGAAAAGTACAAGCATGCATATGTACTCAGTACTTGGTTTGGGCCCCTTTTGCAGAGCTTACTGCAATTACTTTTGCATGATATTCTAATTATTCGAGTTTCACCTGTATATGGTATGTAGACACACCTACCTTTTACTTTGTGTACCTTTAATTTATTAGGATGTCCTGACCCAGGCTTTAGGAGTCCGAGGTAAAGTTGTGAAGGAACGATTTCTCTTCTTAGTAGGACAAACGAGGATTCACCTGGACCGAGTACAAGATTTAGGAGAATTTATAGAACTAGAGGTAAGGAAGTTATTCCATATTGACTAGGGATGCACCGTTACCGATACTAGTATCGGTGCCGATACCTAATATTTAGGCGAGTACTCGTCCAAATCCTCCGATGCCTAGCCCGATACTTCCTGTATCGGGCAGTGCGCCATTACACGCTGCCCGGCTTCCAGATTGGCCGGGAAGCCGGATCCATGCTCCCTCGTCACTTGTGCCACAAGCTTGAAAGTGATGGCAACCCCATGAAGGCAGCCCCAGCAGACTTGATCTGTCATTCAAGTATGCTTTGCTCCTCCTCTGGCTGCTACATAAAAGGTTATGTAGTGAAATAAGGGGAGGAGCAGAGGACCTTCGCCTGCACAGGCACTGATTTGACACTTTTAGAAAAGTAGGGGGCTCTGACATGAAAGGAGGGCTGAGACTGCTAGTAAATTGACTTCCCTGAAGCAATCAGATTTTCTAGCAAGTTCAGAGGCAAGTGAATAGAAAATGGTTTGTTGAATAGAAAAATATTGATATATAGTGATAAATTGCACAGCATGATGTAGTTCATCGTTTTCAAAATGGTAAGAGATTTAATTGATTTACGTGTACATAGTCTGCCAGGTTTACAAACAGATCTGCATTGTGTATATTTAGGTTTATCCTTGTGCCTTGTGCAAGAAATATCCAGAGGTAAAATACATATCCCATTTTTTTATACAGATCCACAAGATGATATATAGTTAATTAGGGATGTCCCGATGCCACTTTTTCAGGCCCAAGTACAAGTACATCCCCTCATGTACTTGCCGATACCAATTACCGATACTTTTTCTTAAAGGGACAGGTGACTTTAAATGATCCATAGTACAACTACATGTTATGTACTATGGATCATGGTTTAACCTATTCATGTTAGCAGTGGAAAATTGTAACTCTATTGCTGGAGTGTAGTGGAGGTGTGTGCTGTATATATGTACTACATATACATTACACACGTCCAGTACACTATAGCAATAGATTTACAGCCAGCATAGTTAATCCTATTGTAATAAGTTCTTTCTGCATTTACTAGTTTGTAACACAATAGGTATCTCATAAAGGCACAATGAACCTAAGGGATTGTCACATATAGGCTCATATTATCAGAGCTAAATAAAACCAAACCTCTTTTGCTTGATTGCTTATATCCAGACTCCTGTTAGCAAAACCTGTGCTAGTGTCAGTCATAGAACACATAAAACCTTTCTGGACCAGCAAAATCTGATATGAGCACGTGATTGGTACCTGAGAAGAAGACATTACTCTGCTTTGTATGGAACACAATCAACCACTGAGACCAGATGAGGCTACCCCTCAGGAATAACAAGACTAGACCTGGCATGTAGTGTTGTCACGTTTCTGGCTAATACCATTCATGTCAAATATACATTTGCTACCAAGTAAACATGCTGCCCTGAAACAATAAATGTGCCTACTGATCAGAGAAATCCACAACACCACACATACATTATACCTTTTAGACTAGGTCTCATTGGGTGGTGGATGCAGAAGGAGATCGTGCAGTGTCTGTGCTTGCCCAGCACTCCACTGGAAATTTACTCTTGGTGGGAGAGAGCATGTGATGTCCGGGCCAGTATTCAGCTCACCTATCATGGAAATGTGTACTAAGCTAGGTTGACACTGTTAGACCTGGGAGCTGGAAAGGGACATTCAGTAGATGGTAGATACACCTGCCAAGTGCCCACTTTTTAACTTCCTGATATCAATTCTCTTTTGCCATAAACACAATTTCTACCATTTGTGTTATTATTTAACAGTTATTTTGATGCATGTCTCTCAATGTATTTTTATGTTTTGATAGGTAGTTCTTACAGAATCCCAGACTTCACAGGATGGAGATGTTATCGCTCAACAGCTGATGAATTCCCTGGGCATTTCCCAGGAAAATCTTCTCACAGGAGCCTATATGGACTTGTTGCAGGGATGCAAAAATCCTTGAATGCACTAAATAGAAATGAAAGCCCCTTTAATGGCTTAACTAGTGATTTTGGTCACTGATAGCTTAAGATTTAACTTTCTGTTAGATGTCTCAGCTGAAATCAGTATATTGAGTTTTTTTATTGCTACATACAGTATGTATAATGTGTAGAACAAGCTATGTCAGTGAGCATCAAAATGCTCCTCATTTTTCAGCGTCTGGAGAGCTTGCTGATTGCCACATTAAAATGAATTAGGTTCAAACCTTTGTTGGAATATGAAAGTTGGTAAACAAAACCTGGAATCTTGTTGCTGCTGGGTTGCAGACATTTTTAAAGAGGAGTCCAAAGTTTAAAGTGTACCCGTACTTGTGGATGATAATATTGAGATAATTTAAGCCAACTTTCTAGAGTTGGTATTTGCATAGACCTAACCACCCCACGCATGATGGTGCTTGGGCAAGCTTTTAGGTTCCATAGACACCAAGTGCTGTAAAGTGAGGAGACATGCCTACTCTGCCTTTACCCTGGAATAGTTTGTGACGCTCTGGCAAAATAATTATTTGATTAAGGGTTCCGGCTGGCAATTCAGCACTTCTGGGACTGGCTTTTAAAGCAGCAGTATGGTCTTACTGCAACCATATTGTGCTTTAGAAAAAAGCTCCACAGAAAGCTAGTGGAGGTCTCAGAAAGTAGATGGGTGTTGAGAAAAAAAAGGTGGGTCACAACTAGCTTCCTTCCATTCACTGTAAATGGTCCAGACTGTAAAATTCAAGTTAATAGTGATAACCATTCTTCTTTATAAATAACACCCTATATTTGTGTAAAGTTTTTTTCAGCACAAAAGGTTTACTTTAAGGAGGAGATCAGGGTAAACAACCCCTGGTAATGTCAGTAATAGAATTCAGGTTTTTAATCTGGTTTCCAGACAGTTTGCATGCTAGTCATCTTAGAAATGTACTTGAATAAATGTCTTGAGAATATTTTGTCTAACAAATAAACCGCCCTAAGAATATATTGTTATATGTATTATTATACACAATATTTGATCATACTTGGACTTTTTTTTTATAGCACTTAACCTCTTGTCTCGACGATATGCTTTCAGTTTGCATGCTATGTACTAGTGATAATATATGTCATAAACTGCTTGTGCTATAAAGTATTTCTTTTTTGTTTTTGGTATTTTTATACTTGTTATCATAAGACTGAACACACTAAACAGTTGTGGCAAAAACAAAAAAAAAGCCTTTAAACATTTCACTGCCCAAGCCATTGTTTTTTTGGGGGGAAACATGTTAAAATGCACATTTTAGAGCTGAACATTACTTGCCCCCCTAAAAAAATTATGGCCAAAATATTTTTGGTGTCCCAGATATTTGAAGGATATGAAATGAAAGATGCGCCTAGTGTGGCAATTGTAAAAGAAAAAAAATCTGCACAAAATAAATCATGGTTCAGAAAATGAGTTTGTCAATATTTGGCGCAATAGAGATGTGCAGTAGTGCGCCAAGAGGATGATGGCGCAAGACAGGTACACATTCTACTATGCACCATATAAACTATAGGTACTGTGACATAACGGAAAACTGTATACCTACCTATCGGTAATTTTCCTTTCCTGACGCAATACATGGCAGCCTACGAATGGGTTTAGCTACGCCCCTCACCAGATATACTATAAATTAGAACACGCCTCCCAAGGCTGCCATTCTTTTTTTCTGCAATAATAAGCATTATAGGTGTATATTACTTTATGCACATAGATGTGTATGTGCTTTTTTACCTTAGGGGCAGAACGGCATAGAGTCATTGAGAGTGCAGTGAACTCCATGTTGCTAGAAAATTCTAGAAGAATGTAAGGGTGTCTGTTATGTAGGACTGATGTAGTTGGGGGGAGGGGTGTTGATAAATAGTGCCTTTTGCAGTCCAATACAGTGCTACTGAAACATAAGAAGAAACACAGTGCAAAGCAGGTCAAAGTAAATGGAGACTTACAGTGAATAAAGTGCGTTAAACACAAGTAGAGCTGCAACAATTATTCGATTAAGTCGATTAAAATCGACGATGGAAAACGTTGTCAACGTTTTCCATCGTCGATTCATCGGCTAAAATTCAAATTTCCGGCACGCTGCTCACGCCCGTTGCTTACGCCACGCCCATGTCGGTTAATCTGCTCGCGCCTACGCTGGTATACCCGCTGCACGCCGCTTACGCCACGCCCACGTCGGTTGAGCCGCTCGCACCTACGCTGGTATACCCGCTCACGCGACGCCGCTTGCGCCACGCCCACGCTGAGGACATGCGTCTGGCCCTCACCTCCCGGTGAGCTTCCCGACTCGCCGCTGCCCACCGATAACGAACAACGCCGCTGCCCGCCGACAACACCGTCATTCAAGAATTTGTAGTCCTCTATAACTGGTCAGTGGTAATCTGGTCAGTATAATCATTATACAGCGCACTGCAGAATACCACCAGCTATAGAGGACTACAAATCCTAGCAATGGTACATTATAGTATAATGTACTATTGCTGGGATTTGTAGTCCTCTATAGCTGGTCGTATTCTGCAGTGCGCTGTATAATGATTATACGGCGAAATGCAGAATACCAGCAGCTATATAGGAATACAACAAATGCCAGCAATAGTACAACATTATACTATAATGTACTATTGCTACCTTCCTCAATAGCTGTTGGTATTCTGCACTGCGCCGCTGTATACTGTACTATATTGCACACCACACTCTTTTTTTTTACTTCCACCACCAAGCTTGCTCCCGTGCTGGACTACAATCTCAATAGAAACTAGTAGTCCATCACTGGAGCCTTTTTTTTTTTTATCCGATTAATCGAACTTAATAATCGGCTAACTAATCGATTATGAAAATAATCGTTAGCTGCAGCCCTAAACACAAGAAAACAGAAGCTGGGTCATGCATCATTACCATCAAACCAAAGGAGGCGCATCAGGGTAACTCAAGCAAATCAAATGCAGATCATTTAGGTAAAACATTTCAGAATAAACGTGAACCAAAACAGTTTGGCGTGTCCAAAGGTGCCACTAAACATTGCAGGCACTGATCTGATTAACAATCAGAAATTTTGGTTGCAGTTATTACTAATAACAGAGGCTCCACTAGCTCCAGCTATCACTGGTTTCATACATTTTCCTTTAGCTTCTATATACTCCTAGGTTGTCTGTTAACATGCCTTTACTGCCAATGGATCAAAAACTGGACAGGCGTCATTTCTTTACACCTTTGCCCATTAAAAATCATTGGAAGTGCTATTACTGGAATTACAAAAATCATTGGAAGTGCTATTACTGGAATTACAAAAATCATTGGAAGTGCTATTACTGGAATTACAAAAATCATTGGAAGTGCTATTACTGGAATTACAAAAATCATTGGTGTATTGCCTAAAGGTGCCCATACACTGTTGGAATTTTGAATCCGCACAGTGTGTGGGGCTGTTGGTTCCCTTTCAGCCGGCATTCCTGGATCAGCTGATCAAAGGAGCAAGCTGGAAAATTTTCAATCGATTAGCGCCGCACCTAATGACCTGCACACTCTGATCGGCTATTCTGAGAGGTGCGATAGCCTGCCTTAAATTTTCACTCAACCTCATAGTTCGAGCCGACGTGTGACAGTGAAACTCAATAAATCGGGAAGTGAGCGAACACATACTGTCGCTTGCTCACTTCTCGATGCTGTCCCTGCAGAGAGCCATGACTGTCACTCACAGCTCCCTGCAGGGATTCCGATCCTCCAGCCCTGACTGGAGGAACGAACGGGGGAGGGGGTGGGTACAGCTGGCTCTGCCTCTTGATAGGCAGAGCCAGCTGTCAATCACGCAGCTGGGTGGATCTCGACAGTAATGTCGGGATACGTCCCGGCTGCGGCCTTCTCAGTATACTGCGAGCTGTAGCTCGCAATATACTGAGCTTAGGGTGACGGGAGAACGCTAGTTGATGTCCTCGCATGACCCTGAGGAGAACTATGGGGAAAACACTTACCCCATAGTTCTCCTTTAAGGTGCCCATACACCCTACAATTATTGGCTGATTTTTTTACGGTTGATGGGCAGTGTACAACCGCAAATACTGTACAACCGATCGACTTTTGACTATCCAGCAGGTTAGAAAACTTCGGTCGATCATACGATTTTCGTACGATTAACACTGCTCATGCAAAAACGAAAATACCTGCGGTCGATTACCGTGATTCGTCCAGTTGTATTTTTTAACTACAGCTGATTGAACCTTGTGATAATCGGGGCAGGATGGGGCTGCCGTACGAAAACCGTACGTCGGTTCGATCATCGGACAAAAAGTTTCATACGATGATCGTAAGGTGTATGGGCAGCTTAAGATGTGATGGCGTCAGCAGTACTTAGATTGCTGGAGCCCTGGGAAGAAGAGGCTGGGGGGCCAAGGATCAGGTGAGTATATCTGTTTTATTTGAGCTCCTTAGACAAAATGAGCACTTAACCCTTGCAGTGCAGTGGCAGCCCCACTGCATGAGCAAGTTTTCTAAATTCCCAGAGTTCTTTGATACAGGAGAATGCTATGTGGTTATATACCGATCAGCCATAACATTATGACCACCCACCTATTATTGAGTAAGTCCACCTTTTGTTGCCCAAACAGCCCTGACCCATGTAGGCATGGACTCCACTAGACCTCTGAAGGTATGCTGTGGTATTGGCACCAAGCCATCAGTAGCAGATCCTTTAAGTCTTGTGTGTTGGGGCCTCCATGAATCCGATTTGTTTTTCCAGCACATCCCACAGATGTTTGATTGGATTGAGATCTGGATTGAGGCCAAGTCAACACCTCGAACATGTGTTCCTCAAACCACTCTTGTACCATTTTTGCAGTGTGGCAGGGCACATTTTACTGCTGCAGCAGGCCCCCGCCATCTGGGAATACTGTTTCCATGAAGGGGTGTGCTTGGTCAACAACAATGTTTAAGTAGGTGATATGTGTCAAAGCAACATCCGCATGAATGGCAGGACCCAAGGTTTCCCAACAGAACACTGCCCAAAGCACTATACTGCCTCTGCCAGCTTTTCTTCTTCACATAGTTCACCCTGTGCCATCTCTTTCCCAGGTGAGCGACACACACGCACCCAACCATCCACATGATGTAAAAGAAAATGTGATTCAGCAGACCAGGATGTTTTCTTCCATTGCTGTGTAGTCCAGTTCTGATACTCATGTGGCCCTTTGTAGGCACATTCGGTGGTCGACTATGCATCCAAACACACAACAAACTGCAATGCACTGTGTGTTCAGATACTTTTCTATCAGAATCAGCATTAACGTCAGCAATCTGAGCTACAGTAGCTTTTCTAAAGGATTGGACTTTACGGACCAGCCTTTGCTCCCCGTGTGAGCCTTGGCTGCCCATGACCCTGTGGCCAGTTCACCAGTTTTCCTTCCTTGGACCACTTTTGCTAGGTCCTGACTACTGCGGACCAGGAACATCCCACAAGAGCTGCAGTTTTGGAGTTGCTCTGACCCACTTGTCTAGCCATCACAATTTGGTCCTTGTCAAAGTCGCTCAAATCTTTACGCTTGTCCATTTTTTCTTCTTTCAACACATCAGCTTCAGGGACAAAATGTTCACTTGTTGCCTAATATATGCCATCCACTTCCAGGTGCCGTTGTAACAAGATAATTAATGTTATTCACTTCACCTGTCAGTGGTCATAATGTTATGGCTGATTGGACTATATAGATTGTAAGCCCTCATGGACAGGGCCCTCCTTACTATCTTGTCTTGAATTGTATTGTGATTGTAATGTCTTCCTTATTTTGTAAAGCGCTGCGCAAACTGTTGCCGCTATATAAATCCTATACAAATTTAAATATTAGTCAAAGATAACACAAGTAAACACAACATGCAGTTTTTAACCCTTTCGATGCCAAGGACGTACGTCGTACGGAGCTACAAAAGTGCTTCCAGCTGGCCAGCTCAGTACGTCGTACGGACCTGGCATTTACAGTTCTACTATAAGCTGATGGTCGCTTTAGCGACCATCAGTTTATAGTAGAACTGTTCAGCAGACTGTCCCCTTTAAATTAATAGCTGTCATCAGCGGCTCACAAGCCGCTGATGACCGCTAATTTTAAAAATACCGGGCGCCCCCCAATGACCTTAAAAAGTCAGTTCATGCTCGAATACCTTCCAATGTGGCTGAATTAAAACAATTCTGCAAAGATGAGAGACCAAAATTCCTGCACAGCGCTGTAACAGACTCATTGGAAGTTATCGCAAACGCTTGATTGCAGTTCTTGCTGCTAAGGATGGCCCAACCAGTTATTAGGTTTAGGGGGCAAACACTTTTTCACACAGGGCCATGTGGGTTTGGATTTTGTTTTCCCTTAATAATAAAAACCTTCCTTTAAAAACTGCATGTTGTGTTTACTTGTGTTATCTTTGAGTAATATTTAAATTTGTTTGATGATCTGAAACATTAAAGTGTGACAAACGTGCAAAACAATGAAAAATCAGGAAGGGGGCCAACACTTTTTCACACAACTGTATATATGCCCTGAAGGAATTACATTTACAGCTAATGATTACTCTTTAAAATCGTTTGAAACTATTTGATGCAGTGATTAGAGATAAGGCTTCCATTTTCAGCATTACATTAATTTATTCTGCTAGGCAAATCAAAAAAATTTTCATGGCTTCAGTGGGAATTATATTCCTGACTTCTCAATTAGACAGTCAGTCCTTATATGTTTCAAGCTTTGTGTTGACCTGTAGTAAAGCCTATGACATTTAACAAATAGAGGAAAAAAAGATGAATAAATAGAAAACCTCCATAAACATAACCCTTTACTAACAATTGATTCAGAGGGGAAAACCCCAAAACCCTTACAGTATACAGCATGGTTCAATTTGCTCCAACAGGAGAAAAAATTCCTTACTGATTTCCTAAGACAATTGAATCTTTTCTGGATCAACAATCTTTGGGGTTATTACTTTGCAGTTCACTATATGGACTGTTTATGTAGTTATACATGGTTATCATATCTCCCCTTAATCGCCTCTTCTAAAGGAGAACAAATTCAGTTCAGCTAATCTTTTGGCCGGGACCAGCTGTCATTACAATGAGAGCTTGTCAGAACCGGGGGTGATATGAAAGCCGGCTCTGCTAAGCTCTCATCCTAATGATAGAACAGTGTCCCTGGTTACCCGTTAACCAGGGACACTGATCAGTCATTACACTGAGAACCCGGCGGTTCTGCTGCCGCCAGAATAATAAAAAAAAAAAAATCCCCATAGGAATGCATAGCTAGATTCCTATCGGCTATTTCAATTTGCAATATCCAATAGCAAGCTGGCTATTGCACCCGCCCTCTGCTGCTGTCAATCACTAGAAGGGGACCTGATGGAGTACTTCAGGTCCCCTCTGCTGATTGACAGCAGCAGTGGGCGGGTGCAATAGCTAGTTTCCTATTGGCTATTGCAAATTGAAATAGCCAATAGGAATGTAGCTATGCATTCCTATGCTGTTTTTTCTTTCTGGCCGACAGCGGCCGGCGGCTCCGATGTCAGAAGAAAAAAAATAAAAAACAGAGTAGGGAAAGGTTTACTCTGCAGCAGAGTAAACCTTTCCGGGAGGAAGTGTTTCACTCCCGGGCGGCCGGGAGCCGCTATGTAATAGCGGGAGACTCCTGGAGCGTCTGGGAGAGTAATGACACTGTCTGTGCAAGTGGCCGGAGCCCAGCAGTCAGTAGCAGGCTGTCGGCCGGCCAATGGTCAGCCGTTCGGCCAGCTTCGACTTTCACCTGGGCTCAATCGAGCCGAAGCATATGCCTTCAGCTCGACTGAGCCCCTCGGCCAGCTTCGGGAGCTGTACTGGCTATAGTGAATAGCCCGTACAGCAGCCCTTCGGTTCTACTGAACCAAAGGGGTCCTGGGGCCAAAGCTAGCCGAAGGATCAGCCAAAGCTACGACTAGATCCTTCGGCAGCTTTGTGAATAACCCCCTAGGTTTTTGTTTACTTCCTAATGAAAGGAAAGTTGATATTTTTGACAACTGTCCTTTGTGAATCCATGCTGATTATCGCTTAAAATATTATTTTATTTATTTTTTTGCCAATGACATCTCAAAAGTGTGTACTAGGGCCAGTAATGATGGCAGCACCATAAGGTGTATAACATAAACTTTTACTATTCTATCATTATACATTCTGCACATGATTTTGCTCTAAACTACAACAAATCAAGACTGTCTTTGGTAGCTTTGTTCAGATTGATGTGTGTGAAAACCTACTGTCTATAAGACAATCAAGACTTAAAGATACGTACATCCCTATTCTATCCAAAATATACTTTATCATGTCTTGGAGCAAGGTAATTCTATCTCTATTGAATATGCTGCATTTTTTAAAATAAATCACTGTGAAAATATGATCAGTTAATTTCAACATTCATAAAAACACTGTTTTTTTAAAACATCCATCAAGCACAGGCAAATAAGGGGACAGAGGACAACTGACAACAGTGCAGGGGACTTAGTTGTCCCGGTGACACTAATACTTGGGGGATTTATTTCAAAAGAATGCTGGGGGGGGGGGGGGGAGGGGGTTAATCAGACACTGCTCAGGAATGGCACCCTATGCCAAGAAAAGGAGCGGCACAGGCTCCAGCTTCTCCTCGGATCCTCGCCTGTATGGGCCGAGGACTTTGTGTCCCTCAATCTCTTTTTCTATTTCATAAGGCAAATGTCAGGGATCTGCTTAGACCCTAAATATTTTCCCGAAAGCCCCCCAACAGTACAAAAAAATAATAATAATAAAAAATACATTAAAAAAGAAACAACCCCCCACACACACATATTACTAGACTTGTGCAAAGACTAAAAATGTGTTTCATTACTTTCGTCAAACTACACAAATTTTTATGCTCTTTTGGATTTGGCCACCAACGCATTCCACGCATGCGCGCCGCCATCCTGGAGTCGGGCGCATGACGTCACATAACGCACAGGCCTGTTGGGGAGCACAATTTTCTGTTCTTGCCTCGGGCGCAAAAGGAGCTAGCTAGGGCTCTTACTCAACCTACAGACACCAATGCTGGGGCATTGCTTCCACTAACAGCAATGATTAGGCTTTTTTTTACTCCCACTGACTGTCAACACTGGGGCATTCATTTTTGCTCTCACAAATTAGAAACATCACCTGGGGCACTGGCCACCAATATTGAGGTTTCCAATGCTGAAGTGTTTTTCTCCTCCCTCTGACCATCAACGCCAGCAAAATTCTTCCTCCCACTGACCAGAAATGTAAAAGGCACTATGTTACATTCTCCAGTCCACTGTGCTCTGTAAGCTCTGTTGTATATCACAGAGTCCTGTTCCGTACTACACAGGGCCGAATTTACTCTCTGCTGCCCCAAGGCCAGGTTCCTCAATATGCCTCCCTCCCCACCATGGAGAATGGCAACCAGCAATCATGGAGGTTTGTAGCCTTCTATAGCCAGTTGCCATTCTCTATTGCTGTATAATCATTAATTTTACAGCAATGGAGAATGGCAACTATCTATAGAGGACTGCAGATCTCATCAATCCATGATTACACAGCAATTATACAGGGGTGCATGCAGATCGCACCAGGGCTGCGTTTGGGCCTTACCAGGGCTGCGTGCAAATCTCACCATGACTGCGTTTGGGTGTCACCAGGGATGCGTGCAGGTCTCACCAGGGATGCGTTTGGGTCTCACTAGGGATGTGTGCGGTTGGGTCTCACTAGGGATTCCCACCATCATACCTTACATACCCTGCTACAGCAGAAGGAGCCCCAGTCCTCTGTCTGCATTTCCTATTATATCAAATAATCAGAAGCCATCTTTAATATCAGATCTGAGCACTCAGGTGTAGAGACCAGGGGTATCTTTACACCTAAACTAGTAAAATAACAAAAGCCCAATATATATATATTTTTTAAATCATCCACCCTAATGGTACCCCCTTCTACTATGGCTATTGTTGTGCCACTAATTAGTGTGTTTTAATTGTGTTGCAAAGCTTACAAGGTTTAGTTGCCTTCATCATTACTACTTATGGTTACCCTGGGTCTACCACCATCCAGTCTGCCCCTGCATAGATTATATAATACATGTAAGTATAGACTGTATATTGTACAATATGGTGATATTAACTAGAAGTGAGACATGAGGGTTCCCACTGTATCCTATGGTGGCTGTTCACACTTGAAGGCCGGTGCACACCTAGGCGATCTGTGACCACGCGGCAATCATGCACGATACCACGCGGATTGCCCATCTCAAGCAATCGCGCTGTGGGTACCATTATTTTCTAATGGCACCACAGTTGCGCCAGGCAGATTGTGCAGTTTCCCGCTGCGATTTCAGCCAGTGCATCCTAAAACAGCCGTGCGTAGTGTGCCGCAAAAACAGGCACATGTACCTTTTTCTGCGATTGTCGTGCATATGTAACCCCATTGAAATCAATGGGGCCACATGGCAATCGCTGTCTTCAATTTTGCAGGACTGTGCTGTTCCGGGACGCACGATCCCGGATTGCTCAGGTCTGCACCAGGCCTGAGAGCTGTGCTGCTGCTTGTCACGGCAAAGACGTCCAGGAGCTTTTTTTGGGGCCTGATTGCATGTTTTGTTTCTCCTTTTGGATCTATTCACAGCTAAGTGTCAGTGTTTCAAGCGTTTTTCAGGCTTTTTTGAGCATTTTTATGTGCGTTGATGTGCGTTTGTCAAGTGTTTTGTCGCACATTTTTCAGCTTCTGCTGTCCTCCATTTTGTTCCCCAGTGCAAGAAAACGCTAAAAAAAACCATGAAAAAGCTTTTGTCATGTGTTTCTATTTAAATCTATTATTATTATTATAATACCGGATTTATATAGCGCCAACAGTTTGTGCAGTGCTATATAAAGGAAGACATTACAATCACAATACAATCTATGGGGCCAAAATCATACAAATCTGCAGAAAAGATGCTCATGTACTTTTTCCAGCGACAGGCGTTTTGCTACAAGCGACAGAACGCTCAGGTGTGAACAGGAGCCATAGGAAACAATGGGATTCCATGTGCCTGGTGTTTTATAGCTCCGAGTTTGGAGATACAAAAACCCTCGGTGTGAGCGGGGACTTTACATTATATGGAGTCTCAGCATAACAAGACATCATCTGTCCTGCATTTGCATTATAGCACACAATGGGCATATGAAAAAAACCTCCCAGTTACTAATGTCTACCAGTACAGAGCTAGAAATGTCCAATCCATTCCAGTGCACAGCTGCTTGATGACCTACATTAGTGTGTTTTAATCTAAGAACCACAACAATCCCAGGATGTGCGATTAATCATTATGGGGATTTAATAATCAAGGTGACGTCAGTGTGATTGAATGAAAGCCTGCTGCCAGTCCTGTTTTTGTGTGATGGTGGCGCAGGGAAGAGCCATTTGCTGGTAGCATACGTGTGGCTCCGTTCGGCCGGCCGTGTAATGCGCAGCAGTTTCAGCACCATGGGCTGGACAGCTCCCAGCTCCTCCGCCTGCAGTGCATTGTAGAGTATCGTACCCTTGCCTGAGCTCGCTCGCCGTCCTTTCTCCCAAGCACTTCCTATATCCATACCACCCACCCCTCTCCCCACTCTCCCCTCCCCCATTCTGTGTATTGGTTCCTAGCTTGTGCAGTCTCTCCTGGATGTGACTGCATCAAAGCCGCAGCAAGCCATCACAATCGGCGGAGAAGCAAGCCAACCTCCTAGGCGGCCAGGGGAAAGGACTGGCCGTGAAGCCAGAGGATCAGTAAGGATCCTGACAGAGGATCATGTAGGAGAGGCTCTGACTGTTCTACAAAGCGGCTGTCACTGGGCGCTGTCCCCAGGACGGTCACCCTGCAATCTGGGAGCTAGATTGCGGTCCCTTGTCTTATCTCATCTGGTGGCCGGAGCCGCCGTTCTGTGGACTGTCCTTTCCTCCCTGTCCCCAGGGTGTGTCTGTGTATGATCCGCTTCCAGTCCATCACCTCTCTGGCTGAAGATGGCGGATCGAGCTGAGATGTTTTCTCTCTCCACCTTCCACTCCCTTTCCCCCCCAGGCTGCAGGTGAGAGCCAGGCGATGTGTGCATGGGTTGGGTTGTGGGTTATGCATTTGTGGGGTTCAGGGGGGATGCACAAAGGTGTGTCACATGGGTCCAGATTGGAGAGTGTGTGATGATAGCAAGGCATCACATACATAGCAATACCTGGTGTAGGATGATTGGAAGTATGTGTGGGGGGCTACTGGCACATGACATCATGAAAACTGACCTGGCTGATGCTGGAAAATTCCATATTATAGGAGGAATATATACTGTAGTAGGATGGGGTATAAACAACAGTTACAGCCATATTGCATCAAGCTTTCATAAGCAGACATGGCTCCTACATTACAGTGCTCCATTACATTAGACAACTCTCTCATCCTTGCTATACAGTATGTGGAGATGATTTACTGCCTCATATAGGGATATATAAGAGATTGACTGAACTCTCCATCTTTTTAGATCCATTGCCTCTTCTGTCTTCCTATTTAAATGGTAAACTGTATAAAACACCAGCTTTCTGAGAAAGGGATAATCATGGGGACCTGCAGTGCTGACAAATGGAAACTGTCTGGTCTCATCTCATTTTATAAAAATGTGAATGAATATGTACATAATAAATTCAGCTGAAACACAGCATAATGTTCTTTTTTGTAATATTCACAGCGCTATGTGGGTCATGTTATGCCTAGAGATATTTGGGATAGATTCATTATATACACACCAACTACTTTAATGCCACTGTTCATCCTTCACACGATACAAGATGTTTACGTAGACTCCAGTAAGAATAGTAACCAGTGAGACACGTAGCAAAGTCAGGCAGGGCCTTGATGCATCGTAAATGCTTTTAAATATATGTCGGTGTCTCAGCCATGAAAAATTATATGGCTTTGTTTTTTGTTAGTAATAAAGGGATACCAAAAATGTCTTTTCTTTCCAGTGCCTTCTATAATAATAATGCACCAAGGTTATTCTGTATGGTATGCTTAAGCACACCATTTACATCAAAATGCAAGGCTTGTACAGCATTGCAGCACTAATGTGCAGTGCTTATGTTATAGGATGAGATAAAAGAAACTGCATGTATAGCCAACCAGATTTATACCCACATAAGCCATCTGGAATAGTTATTGTTACCACATTGTACAATATACAGTCAGTCTATACCTGCATGTATAATATAATCTATACAGGGGCAGACTGGATGGTGATAGGCCCAGTGTCACTGGTAGTGCAGTATCAATGCTGAAGCTAACTAGACCTTGCAAACTTTGCAATTAATTTGCACAAGTAAATAATGATAATGTTTTAGTCTCTAATAAGTGATATAAGCAAGTTATTAGCGTAGGGTTTGGCATGGCAAACAATTTAATTTAGATCAGGGTTCAGTTAGTGAGTTTTAATCATTTCAACAGCCATATGACAAGTGAAGATTTGATGGTTCATTATCTTTGGTGAATAAAATTGGACACAGTGTTTTAGGCTGTGGAAAATTATAGCACCAACTAAACTGCCTCCCCCATCAAAAAAATAAATAAAATAATTTCATTTTAATTCTACACGTTATAAAAAGATATACACATTACCCTTAACCTCAAAGATGAATACTTTGCTCATACAGTGGGTATAGAGAGAATAGCTACGGTATATCAGTAGACATACCAGTAATGCTGGCTACTTTTGCAATGTAAACCTTCCTTGCTTACAAAATTGATTACCTTCATATTCTGAAAAGGCTCCTTCACCGCCTGCTTCCTGTTATGTGGACCAATCACTGCTGCTAGTCTTCTTTGTGTCAAGTGACCGGTCACCCACCCACCCCTTGCAGTCGCTGAATAGCTTGGCCTTGTGTGATGACGTAAGCACTGCTTTGGTTGGACCTTGTTGTCTTTTTCAATACCTAGCTGGAACAAAGCACTAGAAACACTACCAACCAACACATCTGCTTGAATCATGTGTTAATAGAGCTACAAAGGAGAATAAAAATAAAGCAAAGATCCCTTTTAATTATTTTGATGTAATATCTCTTTTTATATAGAACATAACAGATTTTGTAGGGAATACTATTTCGCCTTGCCCGCAGGTTAGCTTTAGCTTAATTCTTGACTGTATGTTAAAATTGCATATAAAAAACAGTTTCAGGTTGTTACTGCAATATTTTGGATACTTAATTTTTTTGTGGAAAAAATAGAATAGAATTGTGCTGTGGAGCTGTTTTAATATGTCATTTTGGCAGTGGTTGCGGATGGTGGAGGCTCTGAGGGAGAGAAGCATATGAATGCTCAAGCAGCGGTTCACTTTTGCTCAACACTATTAATGCCTACATTTGCGGTTGCATAAGAAACTTTGTAAGAAGGACCCGAATTTTGACAACTGTGCCCAAGGAAAGGGAAGCGGAAGGCAAAAGACCAGTTACCAGTATTGCTTGTAGTCTCCCTTTAGCTGATTTATTTCCTTATTACTGTGTTATGCCTTGTTCTACATTGTGTCTCTGTGTGGAGGTGGCCATCTTGGTAGAAAAGGCTTTGCTTCCGCATATCAGTTGCCTCCCTAATGACTGGTGGGGTAATATTCAAAAAGCAGCAGGAGAGGTGCAGAAAACAGAGATCCATATCTGTGGATCAGGCAGAAGCAGAGAGACGTTTGCGTTGTAGCTTTTGTCTTCAGCAAGGAGAACAGTTAGCAGCACAGTGGTGACATCACCAAATCTCACTCCAAATCTCATGAGACTAGCAGTCACAGGTAGTGCCTTAGATCAGTGCTCCCCAACCTTTTTATCGCCGCGGACCGGTCAACGTTTGATAATTTTACCGCGCCGGGCCGCGGTAAAATTGCCGTTCAAGTGGCGAAGCAGTTTTGAAGGTTTCATTGCTTCATTAGAGAGCTGGTCGCCGCAAACTATGCAGAGCGGTTTTGGTGTGTGGGAATCACCTGTCCCGATAAATCCATATTTCAAGTAGGACTCATGGGATTGTCTGTTAAAAGTTACATGTTTCTTTGATGTTGAAGGCCCTTCTTCTGTCTCTTCACTGGGCCTTTTCTTTTTCCCAAGGAAACTTTCTAACAACGTCTGTTTCGTACTAATTTTTGCTAATTTGTGGGTTAAATTTGAGCAAACACAATATGCACGTACACCAAGCACTGTTAAACATGAGAAAGTACCGGTGAACAGAGAGAAGAGCGATGCACACCTTCTCTTTACCAAAGCTACAACGCCACTGCAGCTTGCAGCCGCTCAGCTCAAGACGTCACCTAAAACCGCCCCGATATCACGATATTTTGCGCATGCGCGGTATTGGTGCGGCTTTAGGTGACGTCTCTCAGCTCCCGGTTAACCTCTCGTCCTGGAAAGTCGGACAAACCCGAGAGAAACACACCACAGTAAATAAAATGGAAATAAGTTAATGTTCCTTCGGCGGCCCTGCACCATTTGATCCACGGACCGGTACCGGTCCCGCGGCCCGGGGGTTGGGGACCACTGCCTTAGATGATCTCACAAAGCAGAAATACACCCATCAGGCTTAATACACAGAATGAGGAAGAATAAGAAGTTTTGAGTTCAGGTCCACTTTATGAAACAACTGTTCTGGTAGAGAGAGCCAGCCATGTGATAGGGAGATTGCCCTTTATCTATATATAAAGTAAGTGTGTGTGTGTGTGTGTGTGTGTGCGCGCACATTAACTGGTATTTGACCACTTAGTGCCAGAGTACATGTCCCTCTGCAGTATTGCTCTATAGAGTCATATATTATTGATAAGTTCTAAGAGGAGAGAAACCTCTCTAGTGAGCAAAGTCAGTGCAGGGGCAAGTTTAAAAAGTCTGATGTTGCATTTGCATGCATTACTACTTCTCTGCTCCCACATTATTCTTTTTGATAGAGTGTATTAATACTGGTTATATTTTGTAGTTAGGAACATATCCATAATCTCTTAATACCACATATTGAATCTACCACATTCTGATATTATACTTCATCTGAAATACACTGCCTGTCCAAACAAAAGTCACCACCTGGATTTAGCTAAACATATAGTTAAGACCCTTCCATTGGTCCAGGTTCAGCAATGTTATGTTCCCAGAAAATGAGGTCAGCTCCCTATCTGAATATACTGAATGATCAGGTTTTTCCATCAATGGATTTTTTCTTCCCTGATGGCATAGAAATATTCCAAAATGACAATTCCAGGATTCGTCTGGTTCAAATTGTGAAAGAGTTATTCAGGGAATATGAGTCATAATTTTCACACATGGATTGGCACCACAGAGTGCAGACCTTAACCCCATTGAGAATCTTTGGGAAGTTCTGGAGAAGACTTTACACAGTGGTCCAACTCTCCCATCATCACTACAAGATCTTAGTGAAAAATGAATACAACTCTGGATGGAATTAAATGTTGTGACAATGCATAAGCTTATCGAAATTATGCTATAGCGAATTTGTGCTGTAATCAAAGAAAAAGGTGGTCTAATGAAATATTAGAGTGTGTGTCTTTTTGTTTGGACAGGCAGTGTATGTTAGAGAGGATAGAAGAAGTCTAACAGTCAACTTAACACTTAATAGGGACATTTTTCAGTAAGGTTGTCAGAATTGTGTCTACTCTTTGGGATAGCAAAATTGTATTTGATAATTAAAGAGGCAGAGAGGGGGCAATTACATTTTGAAGCCTTGAAATAGCATTTAATAACCTCAATAATTGTATGTCCATTACAGTTAATGGATAGGTGCGTGGGGGAGTGGATGTAGGGGTATAACTTCTATGGTACTATAGTGTAACAGCAGTATTTCTGAAAAAAGAAAAAAAAATGCTGCCAAAATAATACATTGTAATTACAGTGTTTAGACAAAGTCAGAAGGTACAATGCACAACTAATAAACTAGGGCTGAAACCAACCAATCGATTAATCAATAATAAGAATAGTTGTCAACAATTCTCATTATCGATTATTTGATCTATATCCCCTAGTTTTCTCCTGTGCTCCCCCAAATCCCCTCCCCC
>NW_017307017.1:353987-397056 GCF_000935625.1 Nanorana parkeri
CCCACCGCTGCAACATTGGCTCTGCAGCTCACTCCTCCCCGTTGGGAGCCTGCTGCAAATTGGCTCTGCAGCTCACTCCTCCCCGTTGGGAGCCTGCTGCAAGCTGCGGTGGGATTGGAGGGGACACAGAGCTCATCCATTTGCTGGCACCCAGTGGGGAGGAGAGAGCAGTACAAGGCCAAGTCTGGAGCGGGGTGGTGCGGGGAGGAGAGCTACGGGACCATTAGCTAATATGTGAAATATTTGCTGATCGTTCCGTTCTCCTGTTCATTGAGTGCTAGGGCTGCTGATAAAGAGATTGAGAACTTTGTGTCCTCAATCTCTTTTTTTATGTCAAAATCCCCTAACAGTAGCTTGCTCCAAGCTCACTCCCGTGATGGACTTCAATCTCAATACAAATTAGTAAACTAAACATGCAGTCCATCACGGGAACCATCGTGGAGCGGTGGATACTTTACAATCGCACAGGGACCATGGGGAACAAAAGTAGCCACCCTCCAGAAGGAAGGACAGTGTCAGCACCAATTCAGAGATGATTGGAGGATCTACAGCCGAGTGATACACAAATAAGATACATTTTTGTTAACAGTTAAGGTACTTGAATGTATTTTTAAGATTTAACTCCTGAGTTTAGTGCCACTTTAAGGAGAGTGCTCTACCTAGCCACTTTACCTAAGGTTTGACCTATGTTGTCTTTTTAGGTCCGCCCATCAGCTGTAGCCTTTTTTGAAGAGGTCAAGTAAACGGCCTGTGTCAACGGGCATTGGTCATGTGTCAATGGCATCAGTTTTAGACACTTCCGAGATCATTGAAAATGAAATGACAAGGTGCAGTTGACTTCTATTTGACCTGCTTCAAGCAGATTTTGCATTATCATAGACTTATATGGAATACAAAACCTGTCTGATGTAAAAAACAAAACAAAATACCCATTCACAGAGGTTTAAAAACTGTAAGGTGAGTAGAGGCACAATCAGAAGATCTGGTAGGTAGGCCACACTGCTGTAGTGTCAGAAATATAAAACTTAAGGGGTAAAGCAGCTCAACAGCATCCGCTGGGATATTATAGCTGGTGAACTTTCTCTTGAACTACTTAACTTTACTTGACCAGATGGAGAAATGTAGAATGTGTGAGATTTAGAAACTTGAACACTTTTCAATGTATTCCCTTGTATGTCCATATAGAAGCTAGATGTATGCCTATTAGGTGAAAGTATATAGTAGGGCATATACTACATAGAAGACACTCATGGGAGTAGCACATAAGACAAATTATCTACAGATGTTTGCACCTTATTCATTTCTATGTGACAAAATAGACTTTCTTATTTAATACAGGAAATGTGATCAGTTTGGATTTTTGTGTCCTTCTCTGTATTCCTGTATTCCAGTACCACATATAACACTTTTCTCAAGGATGGACATTGTGGCCACTACTTGGTATATACTACTTAGCAAACATGGGATTTGTTTAACAGTAGCATTTGAGGTTAATACTATGTGAATAATAAATCCTAAAAGAGAGTAGCAAAAACCAAATTATTTATTGTAAATAATGTCTGCTAATTTTGCAGATATTTGCCCCTCAATCTTTTGTGTGTAACTACATCTCTTTCCTTTTTTTAATACAGGGAATTTGATCTGTTTGGATTTCGTAATATGAGTACTGAAATTTTAACGTGCCATTATTCCCAGCTTCACAGTATGCATTTTCCATAGTTCTGTAATAAAATGAAATGGAAAGCCAAATTAGGTCCCCTAGCTCCAATCTGGAAAATAGTCATATCCTCTAGATATTTTAGATCTTTTTTAAAATGAGAGAAGCATGCAGGTCAAGGTCAGGTCATGGCAGCTTAGCTTCAATTCTATACATAACATTTGTACTTGCAGGGGTACATTTAGTCTGATTTTTGTTGTGCATTATGTATTCAATTATAAGTATATGTCACATCCCTGCAGAAGGAATGCTGCACCACTGCCGATTAGTTGTCCGTGTGAAATATAGTGTATTGATGTAAGGAAGTTGATTATGGATTTGGCTACCTATTGATCTGTTGCTAAAATTGAAAATGGGATTGAAAATCTGGCCACTACCTCACTACTGTAGGCTTGCATGTCATCTGGCTTAATTACATTTGCTCTATAGACAGAGTAAATGTTCTTGAATTCACAATGAAGTCAATGGAAATGGTCTTTACTGTCACACAAGACTTATGAATTTTTAGCTCCATCTAATCAGTCTGGGGAATTCAGACAATGCAATCCTCTGAGTGATGTAATAAGGGCATTACAGTAAATGCAGGGAAGATGAACTCCACATGAGTGGAGCCACACAAAGCCACAATCTTGGTACTCCATATGTTTAAACTATCAGATGCCACAAAGAACATATTCTTTTAGCAATCCTGGACATCGGGTCCATAATTCATATATTCCAAGTTTGAATTTCTGATGTCTCCAAAAGGCTGCCTGATTGCTCTTTGAGTGAAACTAAGTAGCTATTGATATTGCTAGAACATGCTAGGAAAATGCTTACATGGAAATGAAAGGATCCTTTTATGGCCTTCTTAGGCAGAATGGAACAAACCTATTAATAATGTCCTCTCTGGATATATTTAATTTGTCAAAGTAGACGTGGACCACAGGAACCTAAATGTCTAGCGACTCAGGCCTAGATGTCAGGGCACTCTAAATACAAACAGAACCTGATTTGGTCGTACAATTATTAAGTGAATCTATGATATTAATTATTTTACATTATATTGGGTTTCATTTTACTGGTCATATGATGGCAAGCTCTCTGGTTGTAACTGTAATCATTCGTTCTACTCTATCCTTCTTGTAATTTTTCCTGATTGCCCTATTTCTTTTCATTGTTTGATCATTTGTTTTCTTTTGTATATATCAATACAAGAAATACATTCAGCTTATATACATTTCTTACAGTGGCACATATATTTGTTTTTATTTCACTGTTGGAACTGGAAATCATGAACCTTTTTGTTTCCAACATAAGGTTTTTGCTTTCCTCACTTACCACAAACCTGAACAATTCAAACTGAGCATATGATGAAAATTACATCAGCAGCGGTTACCTTTACTAAAAACAGCATGACAAAATCATGAATAGATCCAGAGATATAGGAAGCTGTAGTAATATGCCAACCTTAGCTTAAAGGAGAACTATGAGGTGAGTGCTTTTCACTCACCTCATAGTTCTAGCCGATCTGTGACAATGAGACTGTCACAGGTCGGCTCAGTAGATCGGGAGGTGAGCGAACATACAGTTGAAACTCGAATAATTAGAATATCGTGCAAAGTTAATTTATTTCACTAATGCAACTTAAAAGGTGAAACTAATATATGAGATAGAATCATTACATGCAAAGCAAGATAGTTCAAGCCGTGATTTGTCATAATTGTGATGATTATGGCTTACAGCTCATGAAAACCCCAAGAACCCCAAATCCACAACCTCAAAAAAGTAGATTATTACATGCAATCAATAAAACAAGGATTGTACATAGAACAATATCGGACCTCTGAAAAGTACAAGCATGCATATGTACTCAGTACTTGGTTTGGGCCCCTTTTGCAGCACTTACTGCAATTACTTTTGCACGATATTCTAATTATTCGAGTTTCACCTGTATACCGGCGTTCGCTCACCTCTTGATCCTGTCACGGCTCTCTGCCCTGACAGGGGAGGGGCAGCTCGCGGTATACTGAGCTTAGGGTAATGGGAGGACGCTAGTTTGTGTCCTCCAGTTACCCTAAGGAGAACTATGGGGAAAAGCCCTGACCCCATAGTTCTCCTTTAACTGTAAAATTCGAACGTGGTCCAGAAAAACATAACAGGTAAAAAACAATTGATATTTACAAGTTTTATGTAAGGCGCACCAAAACATGAACCCCTTAAATTTGCCTTGTCGTAGGCTTAATTCAATAAGCAATGTAAGTTTTTTACCTCCACTCAATAGTTTATCTTGTGATAACTGTTTACCTATAACTGTTCAATTATCAAACAGTAATATGACCTATAAAAACTGACATATGGGTGCCCCCACCTTATAATCTGATTATGATAATCATTTAGCCTAGAGGGGATGTTCTCTATGCAATGTAGGCAGATCATAGCTGGTGGGAGGGCTGACATAGCTTCCTAAAAACAGCAAGATGCTCTAGGTAAAGCTGACATGTTATGCCGAACCTCTATGATTGACAAAAGTGAAATCCAATAGATAAAAGGGGCAGGCCAGGGACAGTTCAGCTGGGAAGGAAAGGGATAGATGATTCTGGAAGTCCTCCAGCCAGGAAATAAGGTGGGCTCTGCCTGACTTGCTACAGTTTCTAATGCACATGTGAAAAGGTCCCAGCTGTGCAAGACTGAAAGTAAGGCTGGAGTTCGGCTTTTAGACATCACTGTTCACATAGCAGGCTAAATAAAGCATTCTAGGCACCTTTGTGAGTTAGGCCTTTAGAGATAAGAGCAATGTAAGCTGCAGTATCAAGAAAATAACAGCTGGGAAGAAGAAAACAAGTATTTGTGAATTTAGCCTAATGCATGTGTTATAATCATTTAATTAATTATGTTTAAAGTAAACCTGTCACAAAGAAGGGAAATCAATCTGTTTGTGCTTTTATTATTTAAGGAAGGGTATAAAAAAAAAAAAAAAAAGGTTTCCATCTGAAGGTCAAAAAGTGAGCTGGAGTGGTTAATATATGGTGTTAGGATGAATCCATAGGTTCTCATTGATGTTCACTTAGTGAATGTGGCCAGACTGAGGCTGCATAATCGGCTTACAGCTATTTGCTTGAATATTTATAATGAGACTCATTGATCTTGATTAGTACAATAGGGTAGTCATTCCAGTGTGTTCAGAAATGAGTAATTACAGGCACAACCCAGGCAGGGTTTATTTTTAGGAGTCAATGAACAGAAATCACCTGACACCCTAAACCTAGTCTAGGAATTACTAGTACCCTAAACAAACCTTTTTGGTGGATCCCTATACAGACACTAGAAATGACTAAGCTAGACCAGTAGCTTGTAACAAAAAAGAAAGCCATACCAATGTGTATATATATATATATTTTTCATAAAAATATGAAAAATATATATCAAAGCGCTAAAGGTCAAAAATGAAAAAAGGAGAGAGCCCTCATAGTGTAGCGAGTAAAAACTTTTTTTTTTAAAAAGTCAACTGACGAAACGCGTCAAAGAGGGTAGACGCCAGATTTGCACACAAGGGTTTTAAAATTTGTTCCTGAGCTGTTTGTGCCTGCCGGATTTTTTTGCCTGTCTAAGTTACTACTTGTAATAAAGCTATATGTTTTTACTCGCTACACTATGAGGGCTCTCTCCTTTTTTCATTTTTGAAATATTGCGGGACCACGGCAAGGAGTTTTGCTGACACTGTGCCTGAGACGATCCAGCTTCACTTTTTGGGATACAGCCAGCGCTACAAGGGAGAAAAATCAAACACCCACCTTGCAGGGACTGAGAGTGGAAACAACTGGGTCCAAGTCTGAAAGCACAATTGCAGGCTCAAGTGTCACTAAATAAAAGCCTTTGATCCAGCTCCATTTGGTGAGTACCCACCCAAGAGGGGCTGTCGGACCACTGCTAACAAAGATATATCATCAACAATATATATCATTAACAATTTCTTTTGCACACGTTTTTTAAGTTTTTACGTTTATTTTTCCCTGAACACTTTATTTTAATGTTTTTTTTATATATTTTTTTTTGTGTGGATCGTTCATATATTGTTATATATTTGATGTCTTTACACAGTGGTTGAAATTTTTTTATTGTCCCAATCACTATCTGTTTTTCCACAGCACAATTGAATTATGAATTTAATTTTTTCTTTCATGATCCTATGTAAGATATATCACTTGGTTTAGGGCTAGACCGCCTAAACCCTAATTTCACTATATCACTTGGTTGCACTAAGTTTCATATTATTTATACCTTTAGCGCTTTGATATATATTTTTCGTTGAAAGGATTCTTCCATTCTCTTTTAGAGCTGCTTTAGGTCTTAATTTACAATACATATTTCCACTTTAGTCTCTTTTCCAGAAGCGCGGATTATCTATTTTTCATATTTTTATATATATATATATACAGTATATATAACATATTCATCCGATCTTTGATCCTATCTGGCTGCCAGACCGGACCCTGCAGTCTCTTCTCCCATGGACTCCGGGGGTCTAAGTCCCGCTGATGTTATCACGTCTATGCAAAGTCCATTCACTTGCATTAGACTTGAGGATGCGGAGACACACCATGAGAGAGGTGAGCAGTCATAGGATCGAGGATAAGGTGAGTGTTTCTTCTTTTTTCTGTTCCGTAGGCCAAAACGAGCAGTTTACATTTGCAGTGTGATCAAAAGTCCAAGTATCCCATCGCACTCCTGACCGGAAAATGCCCATGCAGCAGGGCGGGTGCAGCAGCAACAACGGATGCCTCCATCAAAAACGTACAAATAATAAAGTCACCAGCACTCCAAGTATTCAAGTCAATAAGTTTATTGACCCAAGTGAAAACACCTCTAGCAACGTTTTGGGACCATGCGGCCCCTTCCTCAGGCAAACAGAGAGTCAGTGTGGTTAAAATCCTGGAGTTTATACTGTATTGGAAAACAATGTTTAACTGATGGTTATTATCAGAAGCTCTACATTTTAAAGATGTTATAAACCAGGGATAGGAAACTTCAAGATCTCCAACTACTGTAAAAGTTGAAACTATAAGTCCCAGCATGCTCTGTCAAGCTCCTTGGCTTACAGTACCTTATGCATGATTGATCTTTCTAGATAAGATGTGACAACTAGCATGCTAAAAGAGCTGGAAATATCCTGGCTTGCTTTTACTGCAGTATACTAATGAGTCCCAGTGTTAGCAGGATTACTTCATCTCACTACTGTAACTTAGCATCTGCTCCTGGGAGCCTCCTCACCTTTCTCTTCCATACTGACTCTAGAACCAAAAGCTATGCTGGTCCAGGGTTAGAAGATCATTTGCCTTTGACAAACTAACAGAATAAGGCAAAACCTGACATAACAGCTATAGTAAATACTGTGGGCATTGGGCTCTGACTTCTACAGATTTTCTGTAAGAGTACTCACATTATCCTAATAGGCCCTTTCACAAGGGTGCCCGTCCACACCCAATAGCAGGGGATCTGTGCACATATCTCCTGCTGTTTAGAGCAGTATGGAACAGATTTAACTTTTGTGACATCCATGTTCATTCAGTTTTTTCCTCCATCACAAGATGAACTGAACGGACCCATGGTAGGTCGATGGACAGCCAGATGTAAAATGACATGTGCCCAATCCATCACTTTTAGGTTCAAAAAAATGTAACTCTTTTCTGTTATTTATACTCGGAGGTAAGCAGATGTAAATAGACGCCTAACTAACATTGCGTTTCCGATCAGATCTGCCTGAATAACTGACAAGCGCATCTGATTGGAATGGCTGAAAAGAGAAATATGTTTGGCTGGCAGAAAACAACATGATTGGCTGTCCGCTGTTAATAGAGTGTTGCAACAATTAAAACTGATCAAGTACATTATTTATAAGTGTGCAGCAAGACGTTTAGAAACCCCTTTACTATATGTTGTAAAGCGTTGTGCAAACTGTTGCTGCTATATATTATTATTATAATAATAATAATAATAATAAATGTCTGATGACATACAGTATATGAGGTGTGTAAATTGTGTTTTGCTGCTCTAGCACATACTGTGTTTGCCAGGTATCAGATGCTTTCATGTTGTGTTTCCTCCTTGCAGCTCGTTGATGGATCTCAGTAGGGAATTAAAATATGTTTCCAATGAGAAGCATTGCAGATAATGATGCAAATGATCTGGATGTTGTATTTTGCACATCATAAAAACATCAGACAGGATGAAATCAAATTTTTTTCTTCTTGTATCTGTGCTGTCATATACAGCATTATTTAGGTTTACAAATATCCTCTGTTTTGTGGCTGCCGCTTCGTGTCTGAGATCAAAGTGTTCTGTCTGCTCAGACTAATCTCTTGCTTTACTACATGCATTTGTTTTTCATGTCTGTGATTGGTGTCTTTTCTTCTTTAGCTCTCTCTGGGTTTTGGTGTGTTGGGGGTTATGCAGTAGCTTGCTTTTTTTCCTGTATGAACACACACGGCAGTACAATTTTCCCTGTTAAATAGACCATTTGGTATGCAGTAAAGTTAAGTAAAAAAATATAGAGCGGAAGCAAAAATCACCATTTAAAAAAGTAATGTCTGCTTCTTTCATATTTGTAAAATTCCCCTCCTGGTAGAAAAATGAATGAAAACCAAAAGTGATGAAATAGTCTTGTTTTAAATTGTGATTTATTTTTCCTTTCACCACTTTTATAAATTATCTCAGCTGGTGATAAGGGTCTGAATGGTACGTTTGGAACAGGGATGCTTCAACAATTTACACATTTATTGTTCTTTTGTGTCATTACAATCTCAGGGGTGTGGTGCCACACTCTCACCCTTTCAGCCCCATTCCTGCACTTTATACTATTGATTGTAATAGGAGAGCTAGTAATCTGCCCTTTGTAAACATGACCACTGTCAGAAGTCTGAGGAAGAAAAGAGAAATGAGGTATGCAAAGAATACAAAGCCGGCAATTATCTAGAAGTATGTGTTTGTAGATTGCCATTACTAAACATTTCAAAAGGTGTGTTTGTTGTTAGTTTAAAGATATAGGTAAAGATCCTCTTTAACAAAAATATATCTTATTTGTGTATCACTCTGCTGTAGATCCTCAAATCTTTTGTGATTTGGTGCTGACACTGTCCTTCCTTCTGGAGGGTGGCTACTTTTGTTCCCCATGGTCCCTGTGTGTTAAACATGAGATTGTAGTAGATCATGGGAACGAGCTTGGAGCGGTGGCTACTATACAACACACACAGGGACCATGAGGAACAAAAGTAGCCCCCCTCCAGAAGGAAGGACAGTGTCAGCATGAATTCAGAGATGATTTGAGAAACTACAGCTGAGTGATACATTGTCTTCCCTGGTGCAAATAAATAGGATCTGTTGTACATGGTGAATGTCTAGAAGACAAGCACAAGTGGAGTTGTTATTGACAGGGAACACAAACCTCTAGTTTAATAAAAGGTAAAAATATTTTAATAGTTCATTTAACTTTTAAATGGGTGGTGGGATTACATTTTAAATTTGAAAAACATAGGAACAGTAGGAATTAGATTGTGTGGCAGGGGCCGCTTGCTCCTGTCCGAAGATCTGAAGATTATCGAGCGACCGTGAAGGATCATGGGGCGGGCGCATGTGCAGAAGAGATCTTCGGTCGGGAGAAGAGGAGAGATACAGAGTAACTCAATGCACGCAGCCCAGCAGCGTGCACGCGCACAGACACCGCGGGACACAGCAGTCAGCGCTGGATCAGAGCCCGCCACCAGCGCTGGAGGGACTCCTGAAAACTACTCTAAAGAAGAAGATGAGCGGATCAAGAGTCATCACTTAAAGGAGAACTATGGGGTCAGGGCTTTTCCCCATAGTCCTCATAAGGGTAACAGGAGGACACAAACTAGCATCCTCCCGTCACCCAAAGTTCAGTATACCGCGAGCTACAGCTCGGGGTAAAATGAGACGCCGCAGCCGGGACGGATTCCGACATTACTGTCTGGATCCACCCAGTTGCGTGAGTGACAGCTGGCTCTGCCTATCTAGAGGCAGAGCCAGCTGTACCCACCCCCTCCCCCATCCGTTCCGCCAGTCAGTGCTGGAGAATCGGACAGGGGAGGGGGGACAGTCACGGCTCTCTGCAGGGGCATGATCGAGAAGTGAGCGAGCAACGGTATGTGTTTGATTACTTCCCGATCTATTGAGCCGACCTGTGACAGTTTAATTGTCACAGGTCGGCTAGAACTATGAGGCTGAGTGATTTTTACTCGCCTCATAATTCTCCTGTAAGGTATGTCTTTAAAGCAGCACAGAAGGGGATTTGACTCATAGCCTATTATTAATAATTAATTAACAGAAGTAAAATCAGTGACACCTTTCTGCGACCTTTCACCTGTTCTGTTCAGAAAATGTCAATATATCAATGTAATTTTAAACACAGAGGGGGGAATTTAGCAAAGCAATTGCGAGTGTTTGAATATATTTGCACCAGATTTATGATGCTAGTGTAATGTTGTTGATAAATGAGGTTTAATAGACTCCAGGAAAGAAGACTTGTAACTCCAGGCAAAAAGCGTAACTGTCACTTCTTGAAGAAGTCCTTCTTAAGTTGTGATTGTTTTCTTAGGTGATGCTCCAGTTTCAGACAGCCCAGAACAAGTGCAGATGAAAAAAGGTGCAAACAACGTGCAGTTGAAAAAGTAGTGCAAGCTCTGATGAAAACGGGTGCAAAACACGTGCAGTTGGAAAAGTAGTGCAAGCTCAGGTCAAAACAGGGGCACATGTTGAAAGACAGATTTCCACATAAAAAAAAATGATCTAAGAGACTAAAACTGTTGCAATTGCTTTGATAAATTCCCCCCATTGGGTTAATAATGCATGTATCCTTGTATCTAGCATTGTCATTTTTTTAGCTTGTGGTTCTTCATGCTGTCACTGTTTTTGCTCATTAGGCCATCACAGGACATCAGTTTGGAAGAATTTGATGATGAGGATTTGTCAGAAATTACAGATGACTGTGGAATTGGACTGAACTATGACTCAGATCACTGTGACAAGGTAATAATGGAGCTTTATAAAGATATTACTCAGCACTGGTATTACCATTAATGTATTAGGTAATCACACATTGCAAGATTGAATGTGCATATTTAATACACATTAGTAACTACACATTAGTAACTTAATCCAGTGGGCTAATTAAAAATATATTTAGATTTTTTTTTTTAATTATTACTTTTATTATTTTTATTTTGTTTTTCATGGTTATGTATTAAGCTTGATGCTTTTACTCATGAGACAGACCAGGTGTCAGATTTAAAATTAAAGTGACAGCACCGTAACTACTTTAGTACATTGTCTCCTTTGTGTATAATGACAGGCATATGCTTTCTGTCAGGCAACAGACTTATTACAGTATGTATCTGTAGAAATGTGGTTGTGACTACCCTTAGAAATAATTAAGCACAAATCAAAAGGGCCTGATGCTTGAGTATTTTATTTTTTAGGCAGCTATCCTCTAAATTGAAAAAATACATAACATTCCCAACTCCCTCTTCTTTTTTTACTGCACTGCCCGCTGTTCCCTCCAGGTGTGGAAAATGTTTTCATGGCGGCACTTAGTAGGACTTTGAAATATCAGTACTCTCACCATCAACCAGGGGTTCATCTGGAATTTTTTCACTACATCCAATTGCGCCACTATGTGCAATGCCCCCCCCCTATTCTGACTTAATTTGAAAGCACACCACAGCAACCCTTTATCAAACTAAATGTGCAGAGGAGTTGGGATTGCCTATTAACAAAGTCAGTTGGATGGACATCTGGCGTATGACTGCTATTATCTTGGGAAATGTCCTGGTGCTTAATAACTCATATAAAGTACAGTTTCAATGGCATTATACCCCTGCCTGACTACATAAAACTATTCTGATCTACGCTCACTGTTTATGAGGTTGCACCCAACTGGGCTCCATGGTTCACATATGGAGGGAGTGCAGCAAGGTTAAAAGGCTATGGGTCCGGGTGTATGCATTAATTAATACAGTTTTGTATTGCAACCTTGCGAAGAACCTGTGGGAAGCCCTGTTGCATAAACACATCACGTCAGGAGATGCCAGCAGACTTTGATTACCCATATTTGCAACTATACAAACTTGGAGATCCCCAGCTGTAAACTTCCAAGAGGTGAAGAATAGAAGTACAGGCACTATGATTACCAAAAAGCTGACTGTAAACCTAGCCAATTCCCATAAGAAATTCCTAAAAATTTGGAGATCTTAGATCTTTCTTCTTGTTACACTCGTTATCTTCCCTCCTCTCTTTCCTTCTGCCTTTCCCCCCCTTTCACCTTTTTCCTTTGGGTATGTCTTTGAGGGATGCCCTTTGTTTTGTTCCGTGGGCTCTCCCGTCCAAGAACAGCTTTTGTACTTTTGAGATGTCGCTTGACCACAAGGGTCGGTGGCGCTCGCTTAGCTCCATTAGGCCACTTTTTAAAGAACAACTTTGAGCTCTCGGGGGAAACCCTAAGACCTGATTTCAAGGTCCATCTAATGGTCAAGGTAATTCTAATTGCAATCCAGCAATTGTATTGTCCAGGTTGATTGTTGACTGTTCAACGTTTGTGTTTCTTAGCTTACACTGCTGCGTTAGCCCATTGGTCTATTATTTATATTATGCATCTATCATTACCCTTTAAATTAGCTAATTTAGAGCTCTAAATACCACTACCTTCTAATGCAAGGAAATATTTCACATGTCTATTTGGGACTTCCAATATCCAATTCCAACACTTTAAGGCTTGTTCACACCATGTCCATTGAGCTACTTTTTCTGCACACCACCCCAACTGTATAGTGTGAATAGCCACATAGAAAACAACTGTTTTCTATGTGCTCTGTTCACACTATACTTGTGCAGTGGTGTGCAGAAAAAAGAAGCTCAATGGACATGGTGTGAACAAGCCTTTAGCAGAACACTCTATTTTACATGGAGTAGGGCAGAGCTAGATCCCCACCTGGTCATTACAGCTCTTCAGGAAATCAGGCAGGAAGATCTAGTTAAGCTGTGACAGGCTACCTTCGGTTTTGAGTTTTGTCAGTCATGATGTCACCTACTGAACTGGTTCTCTAATATATGGAGTTCTCAATAAATTCCTGTAGAAAATGTTATAGGTGTTGTAGGACAGAGAGATACTGCATTATCTACCCTCCATCTATCAGGAGCTCAGCCTTTCACAGCAATGCCAGAGGTTAGAGCAGGAACATTGGCTGTAGTCCTGGGGACGCATAAGGAGCCAGTGAATGATCGACCCTGTGTTGTTGTCAGCTCACTAAAAAAGGACTGACAGTATGTAAAGCCGACTAGAAGATATACAGTAATACCTTGGTTTACGAGCATAATTCGTTCTGGAAGCATGCTTGTAATCCAAAGCGCTTCTATATCAAAGCGAATTTCCCCATAGGAAATAATGGAAATTCAGATGATTCGTTCCACAACCCAAAAATATTCATATAAAAATGATTATAATACTGTACTGTAATATAATACTGTACAAAATATAAAGAAAAATAAGCCAATTACCGGTACCTCCGTGGCTGGTGTGAGGGGGACGAGAGAGAGAAAGATTATTGTGTAGGACGACTTTCACTATCACTAACGGAATCACTGATATCTCTTGACTCAATGGAATCTTTTTCATTTTGTGAAACCTTAACAAGGAATCTATCCAATGTGACATTGCATTGTCGTTAAACAGACACATCGCTCGCACTGCTACAGTCTTATTCGGTTGGTTCTTTTCTACAAAATGTTGCTCTTATTGCAAGACATTGCTTGTATATCAAGGCAAATTTTTTCAGAAATGTTTGCTTGTCTTGCAAAACACTCTCAAACCAAGTTACTTGTAAACCAAGGTATTACTGTACTGCGAATGAGCTCCCAGCTCTGGCTATGGTGATTTCCTTAGACCTGTCTTTAGATGTTTCCTGTATTGCAGTGTGATTTTTGGCTATATACAATTACTAATTGTCAAGGTCATCTACATACTTACAGTATGTGCAGAGTTATCAGATGTTTGAAGCTACAAGTAATTACTGTAGTCCTAGTTTATCCGGCTTAGCTAGGGCACTTTTAAATTAATTAGCTTCAAGTTCTTTTCTTCAGAATATCAGAATCAATTTTTTGCTTGAGCAGATTATTTTAATCAGCTTATCACAAGCAGTGATTAAAGGATTTGACATACTATAATAGAAAAATTGAAGTTCACTTTTCCAGCAGACATCTCAATATATAAAAAATATAGACAGAATACCAAAAAAAGTGACAATATGCATATAACTCCAGATTTAAGATCTCAAATGTCTACAGTCATCGTTTGCCCCACAATGGAAGAACTCTACATTATTGGCTGATTCATTTTGTTCACGTTTTGGAACATTTCAGCACACATTTGAGCATAATTGTGAAAGTGCTGGCAATTAGTAGCAACACTTGCTTATTTACCTAAAACCATATTGTTTATGTCCAACAGCTGCTCTGTTCATTGGAACAGTGTATGATGGATGACGACGCGGAAAGTTGCATAAGGCTACTGGAGACCCAGGCTGCTGCTTGGAGTGAGAGCAGTGATCCAAATCTCTAACACACCAGGGTGTTTTACCCCTTGCTGCACCACATAGTATGTAATAAAAGCTAAAACTGCATTACAGTCATAAGAACAGAAGGTTCAATCAGGATTTAATATATTGCACTTATCAGTCCTTAGATGTGGTGGTTGCATTCATTTTTTTTTAGGCTTTTTTCCCTTTATTTTGACTATGTGATCTGGCCAGTAACACACTTCCTGTCCTAAGATGAGAGTATTCACTCATTGTACTGTATTATGGAGGCATTATATATTAAGACCCCTTTCACACAGGCATTTCGATCAGGTCCACCTGTCAATTTTTCTGGGGGACCTGATCGGAAGCCCGATGTTAGTCTTGAAAAGCCGCATCTAAATGAATGTGCATCAGTTTACATCCAGTTACCCCCGCCTTAGGTCAGGTCCAGAAAAACAAACAGATCAGAGTTTTGTTTTGATTGACCTGACCATGCTAGATTGAAGGTAATCTCATGTAAATGAATACATGTCCGTTTACATCCAGTTCCCCATAGACCAACATGGGTTCCGTAATTTCAGGGTTTTTTTTCTTGCGGAGGAAAAACACGGAACAGACACGGATGTCACAACGGTGCATGGATCCGCTGCGGATCAGAACTGAAGGCGTTCGTCTGCCTTATATAGTCTAATAAAGAAAAGCACTGACTGGACAACACAAAAGCAAATAAAATGGCATCTGTGACAATAAATGGGCAATCTTGACAATATGTGGGCAACAAATAAGCAATTGTGACAATATGAGATCAACAAATGGGTAACTGTGACAATATCAGATCAACAAATGGGCAATTGTAACAATATAAAGGCATCAAACAAGCAATATTTTGGCAGAGTGAGCGGGGGGAGAAAATACAAATGAGGGAGAGAGTAAGAGGAATATAGGGAGAGGCAATAGGGGTGATGGGAGAGAGAGAATGTGAAAGAGTGCAAGCAGGAGTGAGAGGGAGGGTGAAAGTAAGAGAAAAGGAGAGAAACAGCTGGGATAATGGATGTGTCTTTAAGTACTCCAGGCCTTGCACAGTAAATAAACCATTTTTACTGCACTTGTTAATACATTACCTTGTATTCCTGTTCCATTAATACTGCATTACTAGTTGCAAACATAACATCTTCTTGTGAACCTAACACAGTTAGATATTGGCATTAAAGTGCAACTGAATCCAAAACGTGACCACTAGGGAATTCCCTCTGTTTGGAGGGATTTGCACTCATTTCCTGTTGTGGCTATCAGACAGGAAGTGTAGGGAAATCTCTATGGGACACAGGTGGCAACAAAAAGCTGACAGGGGTTATAACCTCCCTTACTTTATCCAAAAGTAAAAAAAGGCTTCAGTCTTTCTTTTTAAAATGTGAAACACAGGCAGTAAATATACCTGGCCACACTGCACAAATGCACCATGTTGGTGCTCTCTGTGGCAGTGCTTTCGTTTTCTAATCCCAACTTGAGTCCTGGACCAGATTGACCTGGAGCAATGGCTGTTTTTTTTTAAGCATGTAATTTTTATGAAAGTTTTCAAAGTATAAACAGTGTCTCGAGACAAGAAAAAAAATCGAATGCAGATATATAAAACTCAACAAGTTTCAATCGCTAAACAAACAATGTATATAATGGTAGACAGACAACTACTCCGGATGAAAGCATTTTTTGTGAGCAGACTGCAACATGTAATATGTGGTCCAAAATAAGGGAAAAGCAAGTGGGAGGGGAATGGACAGGGAAGTGTCTGGGAGAAGGTCTAAGGGTAGTAATGCAATGGCTGTTTTGTGGTAAATGTTGCTTCTCTTGCCTAGTTGAGGTTAAATGTGGTGGCAGGAAAGGAAGCATGGCGTGGCTGAGGATGGAAGTGGAACTTGGGAGGTAGAACAGCTAAAGCACAGTTCCCACTCTCCTACTAATGTTAATGTTGAGGTCCTGTCCATGCGCTACTGGCTATGAGGGCAATTTTTAAACTTCTTTCCAGACCAGCTACTTCATGCCCCTGAGCCCCCCACCCCGCCCCAAGCAACATACAGCGTACAGAACCAAAACGTATTTACCATCAATATAACCAAATAAACACAATCAGAAGCAGAAACAGCTCTGCGGAGACACAACCAGTACTGTACTGTCACAGCCAAAAACATCTACGGAAACATGATCAGTACCGCACTGACACAACAGAAATATGTCCACAGAAACATAATCAGTACCATACTGACATAGCAATAAAAATGTCCGTCAGCATGATCAGTACCATACTAACAGAATCATAAAAATGCCCGCTAACACAATTAATACCATACTGACATAACCAGAAAAATGTCCACACACACTCTATACCATACCAACAACATACAGAAGTAAATACAATCCATGTAGTACCTATGTTGCCAAAATACCTCTGCTACCTATGCTATGTGACAAGTAGATAGTTGCCACATACACAATATGGCAACAATCCATGTGCCACTTACTGAAAAAAATCCATGTGCCAGATAAGCTGCAAGAGTTAAAATGTTGCCTGGGTTGCATAGGTGTTGTAGCATAAGTGGCATATGTATGTTTGCTGCACACATTTCCCTCCTATGATTTAAAAAAACATATCGGTTTTATTTAACTACTACCATAAATGTCTGACATCTTATACAACCGGGGATGGAGTGGCACTCTGAAGCCCACATGGGGATTTCAGGTCTGCGGGCCCTCCCTTGCCAACCTGACAAATTTCTCTTGACAACCCAAATACAGTTTTCATCCAACAACATTGCCTTTATTTATGATGCCACAACCTAATGAAATAATAGTAATTTGCATGGTATTTATAACACAATCATGCAAATCTATTCAGGTAAGCTGTTTTCTTTCATTTCCATATAGTTTTGCTTGGTGAACAGCATCAAAGTTATAAATAGCAAAAAAAGAAATAGTTGACTTGAAAGCTACAGACAGTAATCAGTCAAGAGTTTGCATCGCAAATCCCCCAAATACTTGCATTACTAGTCTAGAAGTGAGTGACAGCCCCATGAATACATTTTGCCATCATTGCTGTGTCTTAGTCACAGGATATATATTTTTATTATCATTTACTACATGATTGAGATTAGTGTAGGATTTTCTAATTCACTTACTAAAGAAGATTGGTGCCCAAATCACACAAATCCCGCCATTAGCAGTCCTAAAAAGATTGATTGACCCCACAATAAATCACAGCACTTTTCCTGTGTCCCATGATACAGTAAATGTGTTTGATTATGATTCTGTTAAAAATTTAGATTACTTTGGGCTTTTCTGGTTCACTTACTAAAGAAGATGGCTGCCCAAACCACACAAACCCCACTATTAGCAGTTCCAAAAAGACTGATTGACCCCCACAATAAATCATAGCACTTTCCATGCACCATATGATACATATTTTTGTTTAAGATTCTGTAAATTATTGAGATTAGTTTAGGCTTTTCTAGTTCATTTACTAAAGAAGATGGCTACTCAAATCACAAAAAAATACCATTGACAATCCCGAGAAGATTGATTGACACCACAGTAAATCACACCATCTATTTGATGTCACGGGATATATATTGTTGATTTATTCATTAGTACATTTTTGAAATTAGGTAGGCTTTCTGGATAACTTACTAAAGAATATGGCTGCCCAAATCCCAGCAGTACCTGTCCAGAACTGAGTAACTGTCCTACAAATAAATTACAGTATTATTATTATTATTATTACAGATATTTATATAGCACCAACCATTTACACAGCACTTTACATGCAGTGTAAAGTGCGCATTCACATCAGCCCATGCCTTCAAGGAGCTTACAACCTTAGGTCCCTGTCGCACATGGATAATAGAGTCAGTCAAGTTGGTGATTTTCAGAAGGCCAATGCACTTCAGAATTGATGTGAATGACTTGAATGAATGCCGGGGGGTCCTGGATTGGTGCAGAGAAGTAGGCATGACATTGACAGCAAATGACAGGTACAGTTTCAGACAAAAATGGCAGACCACCCCCCACTCGTACTTTGTACTGCATTTTTTGATTCAAGTATTAGGTGCAGTAGATGTAAGTTATATGTGACAGAACACATCCAACGCAAAGAATGGAATGTGTTGAAAAAATTATTCAGTATGCTTGCTAGAAAAGCCTCATACTGTGCATACCATGTACATAATGTTGTATGAGGTAGCATTCACAGCTTCCAAGGCAAGCAGATTTTGTCATCTCTTACATGGCCAGTAATGTATACATGTTTGTAAATTACATTACTTGCTCTGTAATACTTTACTGGTCCTTTAAATGCGTTTGCTGATTGCTGCACTTCTCAGTCTTTTAACTATCTTACCCACAGTATTTTTCTGCTTTCATCAGCACATCAACTACCATTAACAGATGGCATTTCTCTAATAATTTCAGTTGAAGGGTTTTATTCAGTGTTTACTAAGTAGTTCTGAGTGCTAAGTGTTAAATGTCATGATTAATGGAGAACCACCGTATGACTACAGAGAACTAGACACCAGGGAGGGAAAATGGCTAATTGGGCCCAATTTGGACATTTTCACTTAGGGGTGTACTCACTTTTGTTGCCAGCGGTTTAGACATTAATGGCTGTGTGTTGAGTTATTTTGAGGGGACAGCAAATGTACACTGATATACAAGCTGTACACTCACTACTTTACATTGTAGCAAAGTGTCATTTCTTCAGTGTCATCACATGAAATGATATAATAAAATATTTACAAAACTGTGAGGGGTGTACTCACTTCAGTGAGATACTGTATATATTATATATATATGGGATAGGAAGGAAACCATAAAATAGGATATAGCAAGGTTAACGAAAACATTCTTGATTTCTTCTACCAAAAAACTGGAAGAGTTCCAGTTGGCATATCTTGCTGACTTACACAACTGGCAGCCAGAGAATACTGTTAGCAAGGCGTTGGTCCAAAATAAAGGCATTAAAGTGAGTGCAGCCAGATTTTGAGTGTCTCATCTCAAAGTCCTATTAAAAGGATTATCTCCAGGAAAACATTTACATACTCGACAACTATCCTTGATTTCCGGGAATAGTCCCAAGTTTTAATGGCTTGCCCCACAAACTATTTTTCTCTGAAAATTTATTTGGATCAAGACCACCACGGAAAGAGTGACCCATCACTGTGACCAATATACTATGTTTAAGCTCTCTGGTCGGAAATTACCATTCATTTGTGTTATTTTCCATGGAACACAGTTATCCCAAGGTGATTGGCAGTTTGTCATAATTATATAATATAGTTAAATATTTAACGATGAGTATAGTAAATTACTGGCTTGTCTTGATAAAGTGAATTGAAGTGCCAGTCTGTTTGCCAGCCTTTTGTTAAATCATACACAATGTGACTGGTATTGTCCTCAGGACGTTGTTATGGAATTGTAAAAAAAAAAGAGTATGAAGTTTCAGTGTATATAAAATCAAAGATTATTTTCAGTATTTTTGGCACCATATGCATGTTTCTCAATGTAGAAGTTAAGGCTATACGCTCCTCTACAATGTAAATGCTGCCTTGTTATATTGCTCTCATAGTCCCTTGTTATAGCTTTGTATAATTTACAATATACATACCTTTTTATGAGTAAATCCATTTTTGAAAGTACATGAAAAATACAGAGAACTTAATGGAACAAGCATGTCGGGACATCAGTAAAGAATGTTTCGAGATAAGCAATCATACATGGTGAAAACTTAAATACCAGGACTTAGTTCATATAAACATGACAACTGGCAAAACATTTGTAGAAACAAAATAGATATGACCAAGTTAAGTAATGTACATGCCTCAAAGTCACTATTTGTTGTCATAACTCCATGAGGCCAGTAACAGTAACTTATTTACTTATCCCGAGCCTAGCTCTGAACTACTATATGTGAGAAAAGACACGAAAGAGGTTAGAAGAGAAAACAAGAACAATAAGTAAGGGACAGAACAGAAAAGGATAAGAAAGGTGGCGTATGAGGTAGGGATGCCCAGGGGGGGTGGGTGCTCAATGTAACACAATAATCTGCAACTAGGCCAGTAAAGTCAGTCAGTAACCAAAATTAACTTAGAGTTTAGGCCTGAGAGAACCAGAGGCTGAGTAATGTATCCAGACAACCCAGGTATCGTAATATGTATCATAGGTGTCAGAATCTATAGCTAATAGCTCCTCCATCCACATGATATCATATAGTTGACCCAGTGAGATACATTAGGCGCAGTTGTCCAAAAAGCAGGGGCAATTTGATGGGCTGCGGAAACAATTAATTGAAGTAGGGATTGTTTCAGATGCTTTTGGAAGCAGGGTAAAGAGATAGGAGAGCAATTTCAGGGGTGGGGGCCATAACAGTGCCATATAGATCAAAATAAATAGTAAAAATCTGGGACCAGAATGGCTGTATTAAAGGGCAGTTCTACTACACGTGTAACTACATGCCACTGTCCTGCCCACACCCCCAACAGGTGTCTGGTGTCTCTGGGAAGACACAGTAAATGGAAACAGGGTCTTTATACCACCAAGATATAATTTTATAATATACTCCTGTGTGCAACACGAGGCAGATGATAAAGAAAGCCATAAACCAATCTTCTTTTAAAATCGTTCTACCCAGGTCCCTGTGCCACGATTACTGAATAGACCCGTACAACAAAGCAAACCACTATAAGACGGCAATTGAGCTGTTTCAAGCCAACTAATAGCCCAAAGGGGAGAGGTTCATGAGTATATGAATTTTCCAGTAGAGGGGTCAAAAAAATATTTAGCTAAAGGCCATGTAAAACGAGTGTAACCCTCCAAATATACAGTCTACAGTCCCAGTAGCAATGCTGTCTTGTCAAATAGAGGCATCAATGGGCCAGGAATGGTAGACATACTATAGCTGGTATAACCATGGTACCAAGCCTTCAAGGACGCTTGTGTGAGAGGTGAATGTGGTGAACGCATAGTAGGTGGTGACATAAATTGTTCCACTGCAACAGAGCCCCTTCTTGGAGCCTGAGCAAATGTAATGCTCCAGGGTCTGCTATAGCGAAGAGGATCACAGCTGCGGGCTCAATTTTAAATTAGGGCTGGGTATGGCAATCAGGCTTGAACCCCAGGCGTCTCTCTCAATCTCAAACGAGAGTGAGGGGTTCTTGCATCATCTGCCACAAACTTAAGAGAAAGGGATGGACCCTACAGGGGTTATTTAGCTCATAACCCAATTAGGTCAGCAACGTAAAGCGGGTGCAAATGACTCAGTTTTCCTTTAGTGCGTTCCTGCCAGAGAAATTACGGTTGATGTAGAAGAAGCCAAGGTAACCCCAATACAATAGGGAACACCGACGAGGAGATGACATCTAGGGATAGGACCTCGGTATGCGATTTGGAGCAGGTAACTAGAAGGGGTTGTGTCTGGTAACAGATAGGTCCGGATGGAGCGGTTGTTCCATCCAAGAAACTGACAGACAGAGGGGTGGTTCGTTTTATAATAGGTATTTTATTTTTTGAGACTAGACGGTGGTCTATGAAGTTGCCACAAGCTCCTGAGTCAATCATAGCCTCTGCGACGATCCTCTCTTGGTCCCACTGCAAAGTTAATGAGAGAAAGACGTAAGAGTGAGGTTGAGTGACGGTAGGGGTGACTCTACAGATGGGGAGAAGGTTACCTTCATCCTGGCGACGTGCCTGGGGACAGGACGAGACGGAGTGGTTGGGGGAGGCGCAGTAGAGGCACAGGCGCTTGTCACGTCTTCTGGCTTTTTCAGTGGGAGTCAATGGTCCTCGAACTACCCCGACCTCCATCGGTTCGTCAGAGCCCCAGTACAATGGCTCCCTGTTCCAAAAGGGGTTGAGTGGGGTTAAAGTTCAGTATCACAGTCCAGACTCCTTAAGATACTTGCGGTTTCCTGTGGACAGGACAGAGGCAGAGGAACCTCCAAAGCAGAGAGGGGTCCGCGAATCTCCCGGTGTGGGTCCTGGCTTGTGGAGAGCATCAAGCTCAATAGTGGAACGCTTCCATAGCGTTCACAGGATGTTTAAATAGTGCGCGAACCCGGAAGTGACGACCCGGCCGTGACGTCACTTCCGCGTTCCACGGTGGATCGCAGGGAAGTTCCCCCTCTGATAGGGAAATGGTCTGCGTGACACAGCCGCTGCGTACCACGCTGGAGCGCAGATAGCTCGCGGCCGGCAAGTATATTACAGCAAACCATCTTAGTCAAAATTTGGCAAACCAGTGCCACCTTAAGATTTAGTCCTACAAAGAACCCAAAAGCAGACATGGGGCAAGACCATCAGCAGTAGTCTTAGAAAAGGCTTTCAGGTCTCCATTAAGTAAGTAAGTAGGTCTGTAGCTACTGTAGTGTGGATGATCTTTCCCCGTTTTAGGAAACACCCGATTAATTAAATGTTTTGGTTAGGAGCAGAGTCAGAACCTAAATTAATGATTTGTAAAACCGAAGGGTAAAACCATCTGGTCCAGACACTTACCAGATTTCAACTTTTTAATAGTGTGTTGTATTTCCTCCTCTAAAAAGAGCACTTCCAATGATGCTGCAGTCTGCTCATCTATAGTGGGGAGGGCCATCTCTTGTATGTATTGTCTCACTGAGTCCTCAGAGATCAAAAGAGAAGTTGAATCAGGGCAAGAAAAGATGTTATGTAGAGCCGTGTAAAAATCCTGAAAAGGTTTGACTGCATCTTATTAGTAGAATGGTAGAGATTAATAAACCCAGAAAACATTAATAAACCAGAGCAATAAGTGAGCACTGTTAAAAAAAAGACCCAAAAAGTTCATGTCTTTAGAAAGGTCCACGAGAGTGGCATGGAGGAGGTCGCATTTGTGTATCGCTTCTAGCTTAGATGGGGTTGTTATAGGGATATGATTTTAGAAGCTTTTCCTTTTTTAAGCCCAGCTCCTTGTTGCATTAAAATACCTCGTAAGACACATTCTAATACTTTCCATTTGGTAAAGGAATGTGTGACGTCAGTATGATGGGTCTGAACAAAGGTCTGAATGGAGAGATGGCAGACTTACAAGCTGCATCTAAAAGAAGGTTATCATTCAATTTCCAAGAAAAGGGTCTAGGAGAGGGGTGTGCGGAGCCTACTGTCAGATTTATGGGTGCGTGATCAGACCAGAAATGAAGACCAATCTGTGAGGTAGGAGCAGTATCATGGAGTGATTGGGAGATTAAGAAATCGTCTATATGACAAAGGGAGTCATGGAGAAAGGAGTAATAGGTGTAATCTTGACCGCCAGGGTGGAGGATACACCAAACGTCGACCAGGCGTAGGTCGTTAAAAACCCATTTACCTTAGACAAAGAAGCAAAAGAAGCTGTCAACTGACCAGAAGAACAATCAAGTTGAAATCCCCCCAGTATTAAATTATGGTGGCCAACATATCTTAAGTTGCAGAGGAGAGAGAAGAACTGCACCTGAAAATGGTTTGAAAAATATACATTAGCCAAGGTGTATACAGCATTGTAAAATGTATTCTTAAGAAGAATAAATCTCCCTTCTGGGTTCACCAACTGTTGTAAAATGTGCAAGCAGAAGGAATCTTGAAAAACTATTGACACCCCCTTAGATTTTGAGACTGGGTTAATTTGTTACACAACTTAGGGGTCTTACCTTTCTTGAAGTGAGTTTTCTACAAAAACAAAACATGTCTGTCATTTGTGCAAGTGGTAATATTTTGGCTTCTCTTGTGTGGAACATTAAAGCCCCTGACGTTCAGAGAGGAGATTGACAATTTACATAAAAATAAAAAACAAGAGTAGGGGAAACTCCAGAAAGAGGATAGAAAAAAAAAAGGAGAAGAAGAAGAATCTTCCAACATAACATATTTGAAATACAGTGAGGATGCACTGAATCTGCCCCTTAGTGGCAGAAACTAAAATGGCAGCTGTCTGTGCAGAGCCAACAACACCACTGAATTGTTAAAGCAGTGACATCATCCTAAATGGCAGCATTTAAAATGTGAGGTTTTGTATAATGCTAATTTCTACATTAAGCAAAATTGTTTTTGTAAATATGTTGCAAAATGTTTAACTTGAAGATCTTCCCAGTAACAGCACTTACTGTTGCAAGCTGACAACACTAAGCCACTGCCTCACAATGAGCAGCAGCATTGCTAGCCTGCCTTGCAAGCTCCTTCAGTTGGCCAGTGGGCTTCTTTATTGTTAAAGCTGTTTCTAATTGTGAGGCAGTGGCTTAGCATTGTCAACTTGCAACAGGAAGTGCTTGTAGTGGCACGATCTCCAGGTGAGAAATGTTTCACTAGATTAACAAAATGAATTTTCTGTATACAGTAAGACATGATGCTAAATATACTAAAAAAACAGATTTAGGGTTTATATACACATTTTTTTCTGTTTTATATTGGAAATGCTTTGGTTTATAGTTTTAAAGCATCCATTTCATGGAAATCTATTATTCTTAGCCACATTTCTGAATGTGAACTGCACATCAGAGCCTGATAATCTGTGGACAGTTTGCACTGGCATTTTTACCTTTCATTTTTAAATTGCTCCTATTCTTCTAAGGTTTAAATAGCTTGAAATCTAAATAACCATACTGCGACCATTCTCCCCCTTTTAGGAAGGACTTGGCTTTGGAAGATGCGATCCTTCCCGCGCTATCTGCACCTTTCAGGAGGATTTCCAGGAATTTGAAATGATCGATGAGGAAGATGATGAAGAGGAAGAGGAAGAAGAGGAGGAACTCCAGCCACAAGAAAGTAAAAAACAAGATGAGTCACCTCCATCTCCAAGTCCCTCTCCTCTTCCACCTGAAGATTTACTGAAAAATAGGCCATGCACTCTGAGACTTACTGCCCCTCGCACACAGGTGAGATTACAAATATGTGAATTGGAGAAACAGGAGGATCCAAAAAATAAAGCTCGGAAGATATATGGATATGGTTATGACAGTCAGTGAATATAATGTGCACATTAGAAGATATTCTTTATGTTTAGGTGATATGATTGTAATACAAACTGACACTGCCAATACAGTATAAACTGTATAACCTGCATATATTCATCACAGCTTTATTACGGGCTCGTGCACATGGGCATATAATATGCTGCTTTGAGATCTGTACTACATACAGTTTTATACTGCTCTGAATGCAGAAGTTTTTGAGGCCATGGGCCCAGTCACACAACTGCGCTTTGGTTTGTAGCATTTAACTGCGTAAGCCAAAACAAGAAAATCTGCATCTACAGTCTGATTTTGACACAGTTGGCATGTAAACGTTTGTCTATTTTGTAAATGGACATGGTCATATCGCATAAATGGGGCCAGAAGGAATGATTGGAGGCCAAGGTCATTCTGGACCTCTGCAGCTGCCTATACGTTGTTGGCGTTTCTTCTCTGTAGCCCTGAATGACTCAAATTAGTCATTTACTAGGCAGCCTCGGTACGCAACAAGACCATGGCCTTCATTCATTCATTGCAGAAGTTTGAGGTCATTCTGCACATGTGCCACTGCCTACTGACTGACTCATTTAGGTCATGCAGGTTTGAGAGACATGTCAATAAAAAAAGGAGCCTGTATAAGTGATGCATCTTAGTTTATATGGACATAAGAGCATTTATGTCCATATGAAGTCAGATGCACTATGGATTACTTTTTCATAGTGCATGTATTTATGCAGGATCCTGCTGGCAGAAAGATCAATTACTTTTTCAAAATGTTGAGTAATTTATCTTTCTGCCAGCAGGATCCTGCATAAATATATACACCTGAGTGCATGAGGCCTAAGGTATTGTATTTCTAGTATGTATATTTATACTATTTTTCAGATACACTGATAATATTGCATTCGTATTGTTTTGAGGTGCTGTTGGAAGCAAATTATCCGATTGCTAGCACTCCAGAAGGCTTTTAAATTCCCAGGGTGTACCTGCTGGGATTCCCTTAGAGCAAAGAGAGGCTGCTACAGAAACAGTTTGGGCTTCCGGCTTAACCAAAGGAAGCCAATTGGTTGCAAGTTCTTCAAGCCACTTAAGTAGGTCTGAAAAAAGGTTTCCCTTTCCTAAAGGTTTTAGGAATGACTAACGTATAAAAAGGGTCTCCCACTTTTTCCACTAAAAGTCACAAGCAGACCAATTTCCTCGGCAGCATTTGGACTGCTAACCTATACCACATACAAGAAGGTTGGTTTATCAAGCAATTTCTGAATGAACACTATAAAAGATCATATATCTTTTCTTTGAAATAATAAGTGTTCTAAAACCTTACTGGTTATATGCCTGTATCTGGTGAAATACAGGTAATCATATTCTGAGAGCATTTACTATATTTTCCCTTATGACACTAATGTTTATTTCACTTCAAATGACTGAAAACACTTATTTGTCGGTAGTTTAAATCTCTGATGAAATCTGATATGGACAATTGCACTACTGTAATAGGAAAAAAAACTTTGGATTGTCTTTAAGATTATTCGTCAGATGTAAAAAAATATGAATCCCTAACCTGTTGCACTCCCTTCCAGTTCTCTGTTAGCTTTGTGTATGATTGCCATTCTCTTTGGGACATACCTTTTCAGTTTTAAGATGGTGGTTATATTCTGCAAAGGCATTACATGTACCTGCCAAATTTTTAAAGCAGTTGTATTGCCTGATTATTACATTCAGTAAACGTAAGACTGAAATTCTCAGCAAAATATTTCAAGAAGAGTAAATGGAGGCAAGGAGCGCATAAAGTCGATAAATATTTCAAGACCTTCAATGTGGAATGCCAGACACATACAGTATATGTGAACTGTTTCACCTGCCAAAGACTTTGTAATTCTTTACAGCCAGCCTTGAAGTTTATACACCACTGCTACACTGTATAGCCAGGCAGCTGACACTCCTATTTGCTGATTCTGACTTGCAGTGTCCTATGTCAGCTCTTTACCTCCAACCTGACCACTGAACCAAATCCAGATCATAAGCCAACCTAGACAGGAGCATAGAGCCTGATGGATGTCCAGGGGGTTAATAATAGACATGTGCAATTTTTTGAAGTTGTTGAAGTTTTATTGTGTAAGCCTCAACTAAAAAAAGAAAAAAAAATCAGAATTTTCGTTAGCGGTAGTATGTACAAATTTTCTTTACAAACGAATTTGCGTTGCAGCAAAGTGACATTAGACAAAAGGTAACAAAATTTAATTTTTTTTACAGTCCGCAGAAGAGAAAAAAAAAGGTGCAAGGTTCTACACCCAAATGATACCAGACCCTTCAGGTCTGGTAGGGATGTTAGGAGGGACCCCTCCAAGTTAAAAACAAAAGTACGTGGGGTCCCCCCCAAAAGTCATACCAGGCCCTTTAGGTCATAGTTACCATAGTTACATAGTATTTGAGGTTGAATAAAGACATTAGTCCATCAAGTCCAACCTATTAGGATCTCATTCTAGGAGTACCTGTACCCCTGTATATTACGGTCCCTTAAGAAATCGTCCAAAAGTTTCTTGAACAATTCCACATTCTTTGCTGAAATCACCGCCTGTGGCAGTGAGTTCCAGACCCTAACTGATCTTACTGTGAAGAACCCCCTTCGCCCCTTGTGCTGGAATTTTTTTTCCATCAATTTTAGGTGATGGCCTCTAGTTTTTGTAATGGAGTTAATTTTAAACAGTTTGTCGCTAATGTTGTTACCACCATTAAACATTTTGTACATGGAAATCATATCCCCCCTTAATCTCCTCACCTCCAATGTGAACATGTTTAAATTTAGTAGCCTTGTCTCGTAGCTCTGGTCCTCCATGCCCCTAATTAGTTTGGTTGCCCTCCGCTGGACTTTTTCCAACTCAAGGACATCTTTTCTTAGTACTGGTGACCAGAACTGGACCGCGTACTCCAGATGAGGTCGAACCAATGATCTATAAAGTGGCAAAATTATAGACTTGTCCCTGCAATACATCCCCTTCTTAATACAGGACAAGACCCTGCTAGCTTTGTTTACAGCAGCCTGGCACTGCAAGCTACCTTTCAGTTTGTGGTCTACAATGACCCCCAAATCCTTCTCCATTTCTGACTTCCCTAGCGGCATACCCATAATTGTATAACCCATTTGTTTATTTTTATGTCCAAAGTGCTTTACTTTGCATTTATCGACATTAAACCTCATCTGCCACATTAAGGTCTGGTAGGAATTTAATGGGGAACCCCACACATGAAAAAAGTGGGGTCCACCCTATAATTCCTACCAGACCCTTGATCCGAGCACAGGCAGGGCAGGAAAGGGAGGGATGATTAAGCGCCCCCTCTCCACCAGGCCACATGCCCTCGGGGTCCCCATGCCGATGGTGACAAGGGCTTCTTCCCCACAACCCTGACCCGGTGGTTGTGGGGGTCTTTGGGCAGGGGGGGCTTATTTGCATCAGGGTACCCCTTTAATTAAGGTGTGGCCCAGATGCCACTGCTGACCCTTTTGGATAACTAAGGGGTACCGTACCACTACTCATTCACTAAAGAGTTAAAAGTAAATGTAAATAAAGAGACCACACAAAACCAAAAAAAACAAAGAGTAGATTTTTGACAAGTCCTTTATTTTTTTTAAAAATGGATCCATCAATGTAATCCAGCGGGAATAATGATGACAGATGCCTGCCGACTCGCCAAAAAGTTCCGCTGCACGCCAACCAGTCCGAACCTGACAAAGACTCGCCGCAAAATGACAGCTCTGGCCCTAGTAAACAAATGCGTGTTGCGAGCCGTGATGTCATGGGGCTCGATACGTCCATTTGACATCCTGAGCTGTCATGGAACACAATAGGATTCGGGAGCTCCTGAATGCTATCTGTGAGCTCCTGAATGCCATTCGGGTCTGTGAGCCGAGGTGCCCTAATACTATTCATTTGACACCTCACCCGAATGGCATTCAGGAGCTCCCGAATGCTATTGTGTTCTATGACAGCTCAGAATGTCAAATGGCGAATGAGCCCCGTGACGTCATGACTTGCTCCGCCCATTTGTTTACATTCGGGCCAGAGCTGTCATTTTGCGGTGAGTCTTCAAAGGGTTCCGACAGATCGGCATGCGGCAGGACTTTTTTAATTTTGGCGAGTCGGCGGGCATCATTCATCATGATTGATGCTGGATTACATCGATAGAGCCATTATTTTTTTTTTAAATAAAGAACTTTTGGGTTTTTTTCAATTACATTTTTCAAAACATGTGGTCTCTTTATTTACATGTACTTTTAACACTTTAGTAAATGAGTAGGGGTACAAGTACCCCTTACTCATTCAAAACCAGGGTGGGGGGGCAGCGGCATCTGGGTGGCCCCTAGTTAAAACAGTACCCTGATGCAAATAAGCCCCCCTGCCTGCAGACCCCCACCATTACAGGGTCAGGGTTGTGTGTCAAAGAGACCCTTGCCCTTATCAGCATGGGGACACCCTCCCAATGCCGAGGGCATGTGACCTGGTATGGTGCAGGGAGGGAGGGGCACTACCCCTTTCCTGCCCTGCCTATGCTCGGATCAAGGGTCTGGTAAGAATTTTAGGTGGGACCCCACCTTTTCTGTTCTTCATTATTTGGGGGGTGGGGTTACCCCTTAAAATTTCTACCAGACCTAAAGGTTTTTTACTTTGGGGGGTCCCTCCTAACATTCATACCCGACCTAAAGGGTCTGGCATCAAATGAAGAGGAACCTCACGATTCTTTATTTTTGTTTTCTCCTACAGACTTTTTAAAAAATTATCATTTTTTTTTAATTTTGTCTAATGTCACTTTGCTGCAACGAAAATTTGTTCATAACGAAAATTTGTACATTTTACCGCTAACGAAAATTCAGATTTCCTTCTAATCCGCAAACTAATTGACTTTCGGACCCGAATGTCGAAAAACGAATTAATGAACATTCAGAATGAAAACAAAATGAAACAATTTTTTTGCCGGCGCACATGTCTACTAGCAAAGAGCTGTGCACCTACCTGTCACTTCACAAGGGAGGATGCACTTGTAGGCACTGGGTGTCTGATGGGGCAGGCCATGCCAGAATATGCATATGAGGTGACTAGAATGGTATGGCTAATCTGCCCTTAATTATCTGTGCACTCAACAGTGAATCAGTATCATCACACGTATGAATTATTATCCAATGAGCAGTAAGCTAATAAGAGAAATTGTAAAGAGACAATCTGAGTGAAAAATCCCTTTACAAAAGACATTTAGGAGCTATGTCTGGGTTTATAAGTTTGTATATATAAATATATAAATGTGGTAGGTACAGAATGCAGTATATTGGATTATTTTGAGCTATTCTATTCTCTAAATCTCAGGACACACTTAACAACAACGGTGGATTCATTTCTCAGAGTGACAGCTGGGCAGATCCTGAGAGAAATGAGACCGGTGAGAGCGTTAGACTCTTTGCATGTGTATCTATTACTTCTTTCACGGTGTCCCTCATTTGTGTTGTTTTAGTACATCTTTATTGTTGGAGGGCATTTTCCTCCATAATAAGAAAGTTGGTGAGCTTTGGATGTGGTTAGCATATTCCCTCTTTCTGTGATGACACATTTCCTCTCTAAAATCTTCTTTTGCTTGGACATTTCTCTAGCTATGTGAACCAAACTGCAGTCTGCATGTGTGTCTTAATTATAAATGCTTTCCCTATTTTTCATGCCTCAGTGTAAACTATTTAATATCTGTCTATGAAAAGTTGTCCTAATACATCTTCTTAAACCTGCAGAACTGGTATCCCATACCCAGGTTACTCAGTGTGAAGTAGACTCTCACAAAGAAGCTGACAGTTACAACAATGAAACAGAGCTGGAGAGTAAAGAAGTAATTGATGTGTCTACAGTAGCACCTGACACCAATCACCGTTACAGCTATGGTGACTCATGGCCTTCAGATCCTGAGTTTAGGGTATCTACACCACCCCTAGAGAATGTGGAGGATCTGAGTCCTGATCAGAGAGAGAGCACACGGGGTCATCCATCCAATTCTTCTAATGAAACTACATCTCCATCTTCAGATCCTGGAATTGAGGCAGATCTCACTAGTCGAAATAGGTATGTGCCAGCTGGACACAGCAACCAGGATCTAAGCTCTCCTGGCTCTGATTCAGATATAGAAGGGGAAATAGAAGCAGCATTTGCTTGTGAAGGTGGAAGACTTGTGAGCAACATGATCTCATCAATATCAGAAACAGAGCTAGATTTGACTAGTGAGTCAAGCAGTGGAAGGTCCTCTCACCTCACCAACTCCATTGAAGAGGCTAGTTCCCCAACCTCTGATCCAGAACCAGATCCCATTGGACAGGGAGGCTTTCATGGTCTAAAAGAATCCATCTTACTTGACAAGGAAGAGGAGAGAGGTTCTATAATGATGGAGCCTGAGGAGAAATACAGTGCATGGCATGTAAATGAAGAAGGTTTTGGCCAGGTGGAAGCTGATCAAAATAAAGAACGTAGTATGGAAAGTATTAGAAGATCCTTTTACTTACCAGTTGGTCCCAAGTTAATGCCAGAAACAGATGTACACAGTGAATATGACTCAGATTCAGAATCTGAAGCTGATCTGAGTGAAGATTCAGATTCTCCTTGGCTGCTTAGTAACCTGGTTAATAAGATGATTTCTGAAGGCTCATATCCTATAACCTGCCCAGACGAATGCCTTCAGAGGCAGACAAGCCCATCATGTGACACACTTTCTCCTGCCTCTGAGTTAGATCCTGAGACTGTTGGGCCAGAGATAGAGGCTGACCTTTCCACTCCCAATGATTCTCCAAAGGAAGTAGCTGAAGAGCAACAGAGCATAGAGCTGGTGGATATGGAGACTCTGCAACACTCTCTAAGCCATCATGATAGAGAAGAAAGTGGCCCTGGTTTGTATGTTCTGCATGATTCATGTGACACAGTTACTCCAATTTTTGAAGGCCTTCCCCTGCATCTGGAGGGATTATCTCATGCAGCTAAATGTCGATCTCAATCTCCAAGGCATCTTACTGAAAAGAAAACTTGGTCTAGAACTGAAGAAATTTTACAGGAGCAAAGGGAAGGCTGGGACATTGACCGGGACTTGGATTCTGGAATTCTGGAAGATAATGACCTATGTGATGATCTATGTCAAGAACTGGACCAAAATCAGCCAACAATCGACATTTCGACAGCCAAAACTAATCGTGGTTTTAACCTAGAATATTCTGTTGAAGATGATGAAGGCATTCCCTATTACAGAAGCCTGAAGGGTTCTCCCTACCAGAATTGTGGGGATGAAGAATCCTTTTTGCAGAACCATACAGCTGAATCACGGCTTATGGATGATTCTTTGGCTTATGACTCAATGAAATATACACTGGTGGTGGATGAGCACACTCAGCTGGAACTAGTTAGCCTTCAGAGATGTACTTCAATATTAAGTGATGGTAGTGACCTCCTGAGAGCTTGCGATAATTGTGATTTGGAGGAAGATGAATTTGGAGATGAAGTTGAAATTCAAGAACATGAATCTTCATCAGAAGACTCATCACCAGAGCCCAATATGCCTTTTTCCAAGAAGTTCCTCAACGTCTTTGTAAACAGCACATCACGGTCATCAAGTAAGTTGTTTTTTTATATTGACAAAATACTGCTGTCCAACCAAGCTGATTGCCAGCTATCTTTTACACCTCTTTTCCCCTTCAATGTTTCTGGATTGCTATGCACAACAAACCAGCACCGAGCTACTAGTTCACAGCAGAGCTTTCATAGCCAGGAGCACTGCAGTAGTGGTCAAGGGGTCATTGTGCTGTTTTCTGTCTTGCAGATGCATTGAGCTACTAGGCCTATTTAGTAAAGCAAAATGAAGTGACTTCGTGCAAAGTGAAGCGACTCGTACCAGCAAATTCCAAATTTGGTTTACTGCAGTGAGATCAGTCTAGACATAATTTCATCTTGAGCCTATGGGTTTCTTCACTTTTCACTACTTTATTAAGGAGACCTGTGGTGCTGAAGATATACTGTCTTACTTTGTATATTTCAGTTAAAGAGGTTTTGGATAATATGGCCTGTTAGTGTTAAAGCCAAACTTCTCCCATAGCAATATTTAAAGAATGAAGAAGAGTTAGAACCACTGTCAGGTTTTATAGTTGCCTGTGCTATCGTTGGGGAGATTTTCCAGCACTTCCTGTTCTTATAACATCCTGACACAAATTGTGCCACTGGGACAAGTAGTGAAAAGTAATTTTGTAAAAACCTGCAATCTACGTCCCCACTCTACAAGTGTGTTTTAGTAGCTGTTTTTTTGTCTGTAAGAATGACTTCCCTTCATTTATAGCTCTCTTTTCCCTGCAAAATAAAGCAATAAAATCTGACAGGTTCGAAACCTTGCCCCCCACTATCCAAAACTAAATAAAAGTTTGGCTGGAGGTGGCTTTAACCATCCCTTTTGTGCAGATTAAGCCCTGTCAACTCATACACGTCAATTCCCACCTCTTTTGCCAAGGTTCCCCTGCATCTGCATGTGATATCTGTCAAAAGGTCAGATTGAGAAAATGTTGATGTCACAATGATATTCTAAGATGCTGCATGATATCTAAGCTTATCACATGTGAGTTAGTTAAAGTGTTATTCTACTTTTACTGTCAAATGTTAGAAAACCCCACTATCTGTTTGGTATGTGCTCCTATTCACGCAGCATACCTAACAATTATTTAATAAAAAATATTTCTTAACTTTGACCTGAAGGCTACTGAAGGCTACAGTGAATGTAGGTGGACATGCTGAGGGACAGACTGAGCTCCTCCTCATTAACATACAGTGCTTCTAAGTCTTTAATAATTTGTTAGGACTGACAGTGTTTAAATCTAGCTTACAACTGGTGATTAAATCTGCCAGCACAGTACAGACAGGGTTAATTAGAGTACACATAACTTTGCACAGCCCTCTCTTTATCATGACATAGGGGTAGAGATGTTCAGATACCAAGTACCGTACTTGGTACAGGCACAAGTACAGATACTTTTCCAGCTCCAAGTCTAGACTACAGAAAAATTGAAAAGTTAGGAGGCAGCTGTCATTTGTAAGGAGCATACGGAGCTCCTGTGATTTGTGCATCCATGTTTTAATGTATGGTGTTTTTTAAAATAAATATATGTAAGGGATGCACCAATACCATTTTTTCAAGTACTGATACATGTCCAAGTACTCACAGATACAAGTATTGTTACATTTTTGTTTATTGTCTTGCGCCAGTTTTTCTAAAACAATACAGACAAATGATTTCAGGACAGTGCTGGAGCTCCAGAGCCCGGTCCCAGCTGCAACTGCTGCAACTCTGGTAGTTCTCATGAAAATGCCAAGTATCGGTACTGGTATCTGAACATCCCTACATAGGGGTATTCCTAAAACTACTACAGGGTTATAAAGCAGACCTCATCCCCATTTATTGAAGCAGGGAAGGCATCCTGGTTTCTAAAAGGGATTTGCCCACCTTCAGCATTGCTTGCAATGACTGGACATAACTGGGCATTGTAGGGTTTCCCTATGAAACAGAAAAAGTGCTTTCAACTGTTGCCTTTAATGAGAAAAGAAAACAAGTATAACACTATGCATGCACAGCATTCACATGTCTCCCGGTCACAGCAGTGGGCCTGAGGACAGGCAGATCCTTGCTGTCAATCACGAGTCACATAATGTTTGCGTCAATATAAGGTGGTGAGGCAAGAAGATGCATAGACGTTTTAGCAATGCCCACCCCCTTTTAATTCGTTTGTAAACAAGGCCCTACAGTTTTCTGTTTCCTTAATCTTGTTTTCTTTGAATGTTTTTCATAGGCACTGAATCATTTGGCTTATTCTCTTGTGTATTAAATGGAGAAGAGCGAGAGCAGACACACCGAGCTGTTTTCAGGTGAGAAGTCTCACTTTTAGTACAAGCTTGTTTAGTATTACAAGAAAACAAATGCCCAATGGTTTGTTATTTCATTTTTGCTCCTCTCAAAATTATTTTTTAACTATATTTGCAAGATGAACAAGAGTTAATTGTGAACCCATCACATTGCTTAACCTTTCTCATTAACCACTTCAAGACCAGGTGTTTAGACCCCCTTCCTGGCCAGGCCATTTTTCAGTATTCAGCGCTGCGATACTTTGACTGACGTTTATTCCGTCATGCAACGCTGTACTGAGATGAATTTTATACCATTTTTTGGGGACAGATAGAGCTTTCTTTTGGTGGTATTTAATCACCGCTACGGGTTTTATTGTTTATTATAATTAGGAAAAATTACTGAAAATTTTGAAAAAAAAACGTTTTTTGTAACATTATGTTAGGAAACATTTATTATTACCCAGTTTTTTGGTCAAATATTAAAGATCAGGTCACGTCGGTTAAATAGACACTAAACATGTCAAGCTTGAAAATTGCGCGCAACCTCGACATCGCAGAAAACGACGGCAACCAAAATTGGCCATAGGCGACTCTTTAAACGTTTTTACCGCTCATCAGTTTAGTGTTATCAGTGATTGATGGCCCTAGACTTATTGCTCTCACTCCGACGTTCGCGGCGATATGTAACATGTGCAGCGTAATGGGCGCAATCGTCTTTTTTGCACGTATGCGCCCCCGACGCATGTTTGCATGCGTGTATGTATGGGTGGGGACTTTAAAAAAAAAAAAAATTTCTTTAATTCTTTTTTATGTGTAACTTAAAATTTTGGGGGGGGACTTTAATTTTTTTTTTTTTTTTTTTTTTCACTAAACTTTATCGCTATCACATACGGGGGCTAATAAAACCCCCCTATGTGATAGCAAAATATGTGACAGGTCCTCTTTATGGAGACATCAGGGGTCTCCAAGACCCCTAATGTCACCTAGGACCCCCCAAAAGAAGCTGATGAAGCAGAGATCTGCTCCATCAGCTTCTTTGCAGCTTCTGAAGCTGGAGAGTGACACAAGAATGCGGAAGTGATGTATTATACAACACTTCCGTATTCTTGCAGCGGAGAGGGGACCGGATGGAGCTCGTGTACCGAGCTCTCTCTGATCCCCTGTGTCACAGGCGACATGCTGATCCCGGGCTCGCAGCGGGCACAGCGGAGCCCGGGATCAGCGGCACAACAGCGGGGGGGGACCGCGGGGGGGGGGGACACCCGATCGGCACCCCATACATGCGATCGGCCGGCTCTACAGCCGGCGGATCGCATGTATATTAACGGGCATCGCTGCCCGTTTTTAAATTCCGGCCATTTCCCGCTCGCGCGTGCCTGGCGGCGCGCGCAAGGGGGCGTGTCTGAGCGGACGTCTAGAGACGCCCGCTCAGATCGAGAGAGCTCCTGGCCGGCCGTTTTTTTACTACGGCCGGCCCGGAGGTAGTTAAAACACAATATAAGAGTTGCATTGTGAGGTTCCTACATGTAACTCCACCTTCTTAATATCAAGGAAGCCTAGTTATTCTGCTAATACAGGCTAACTGCAGTCTGGACAATTTTCTTTTCATAGCTATGCCCATTGCTCCACTTAGGTGAGAGTGCCACTGTTGCTATTAAAGGAGAACTATGAGGTGAGTGCTTTTCACTCACCTCATAGTTCTAGCTGACCTGTGACAATGAGACTGTCACAGGTCGGCTCAGTACTCACGCAGCTGGGCGGATCCCGTCATCTACGTCGGGATCCGCTTCAGGTGCGGCGTCTCAGTATACCGCGAGCTGTAGCTTGCGGTATACTGAGCTTAGGGTAACGGCAGGACGCTAGTTTGTGTCCTCCCGTTACCCTAAGGAGAACTATGGGGAAAAGCCCTGACCCCATAGTTCTCCTATAAAGGAATATTTCTTGGATTGTGGATTATTGTGGGCAAAACATATCAAGTAAAGGGTGTATTTATAAAAAAATTGGATACCATGGAACCCTGCAGTCAGCATGTCTACCTTACACAGGGGATCAGTGCCATATCCATTTATCTTGTATTAACTTGTGTCCATGTACACATCAGGTGCTCAGCCCATATGGATCAGTGAACTCTGCAAACATTTTTAGGGCATATCAGCTTAATGGAGCTTGAACTATCATTAATCTCACTGATGATAACCCTGTTTTCATCATAAATTCAATTGTCATCAAATCTAAATACAAGGGGACCGATTTCTAAAAAGTGGAGGAAAGATCTCAGTGTTGACTGTAGCAACCAACTAATGTCAGCTATGTGAGCTTCTAATGCAACTTTACAAGTGAAAGCTGGAATTTGATTTGTTGCATTGGGCAGCACATATCTTTTCTGTCTTCAGATTTTTCATAAATCAGACCCAAAATCAAATATGTCACTAAGGTACTGGCATATGTACTTTAACATACTGGGGAGTATTAACTGTTTCACAAATGGTAACTACTGTATAAGTAAAAAAGGTTGCAACTCAGTCCCTAAGGTCCTGTGTCGATGGGCTTTTGGCTTGTGTTGATGGCATTAGTTTGAGACACTTATGAGATCATTCCGTATTCATTGACAGGTGCATTTGACCTGCAGTTAACCTCCTTCTGACCAGCTTCAAGTGAGTTTTGCATTCTAATAGACTGGTATGTTAATGCAAAACTTGCTTGAAGTGAACAAAAGGGAGTGAATAGGTCTTTACACTAGTCACATAGTTTTGACTTCTGCTGTTTGTGGCTCCGCTATTCAGGTTTATTCCTCGTCATGAAGATGAGCTTGAACTGGATGTTGATGACCCATTATTGGTGGAATGTGAGGACGGTTCTTGGTGTCATGGCTATAACATGAGAACAGGAGAGAGAGGGATCTTTCCTTCATTTTATGCCCATGAGGTCGTCTGTCCTGTAAAGGAGAATGTTGGTAAGCAACTTAAATGAGAGTTTTAGTCTTTTAACATTTTTTTACATATACATGTGAAATAGATGCATAATATATATAATCACTTGATGTGTGTTAATTATTAAAAAACAGTTTGTATATATCATTTATAATTATACAGTATATATGTACAAGGGGCACCCATATTTGCTCATTGCATATACAGACTCCACTTCTTACTTAGAAGCACTAGCACATAGTAGAACTCCAAGGTTGTGTCTCGCTGATGCTCTTTGTTTCTTTGCAGACCCACAATGCTCCTTGCAGCCCATAGACCATGTCATTGTTTCTAATGTAGATGTTAGATTATTGAGAGGTCTCAGGAGAAGTTTTTTTAGTATTTTTTTAAATTCATGGCAAGAAATAATGCGATTTGGTAAGGCTGACCAAATCATGGCCTATTGAGTGGTCTGACTTTTCAATTTAAGGTCCTTTTTTAAATGCTTTAATTCTTCAAAAATGTTTCCAAATCCTGTTACTGGCGTTAGAGAGTCACTTAGGCTCTTTTATAAGACCTGTGGTAGAAAAATAAAGAGGGTTCCAATGTAGATATTCGGTTAATAGTAAATAAGATGAAGCTGTGATCACTTTAAATACCCAAACATAAATAAGGGAAAAAAACAACAAAAACAGCATTTTTGCTTAAACATGACAAAATGATTTTAGTGCAACTGAAGCCAAAACTTCAGATGGGAAGTGAAGAGAAATCTCTCCAATGGAACACAGATGGCAAAAAACAGGGGTTATAATCCTCCCTTACTCCATCCAAAACATAAAACAAAGTTTTGGCTTCGGTTCTACTTTAAAGTGAACACAGTTTCACCTTATTTGCTAATTTAATGGAACATTTACATTGCAAAGTAAAAATTCCCTACTCCTTTACTAAATCAACCGCAATTTGTTTTCATTAAAACATATTTAGCTTGACCTTAAAATCCATTCTCATACAAACATAGTACACAGAAATCATTCAGGTGCCAGAAGACAGTGAGGACCAAAGAGGTGAGGATTACTTCTTCTACATTCAAAAGATGGGGGACAACAATCTCTGCAGGTCTTGCCTTTGGATCTGATTTTTTTGCATATTTACCGATGACATGGTCACTCACAGTATTATTATTTTTCTGCTTATTAAGCAGATGTTGAGATTTTAAGCAAGGGAAAGCGTGGGAACATTTCTGTTAGAGGAAATCTTTACTGAGATAACTACGGTGGCTGCCTTTGCTGCTTTGTGAGGCACTGACCAGAAACAAGTAATCAGATCAGGATTTGTGACTTCACCTTGCCTTCACTTGTTTCATGCATGTTCTAGGTTAGTGACTCAGAAAGTACCGAAGCCAGACACAGCCAGGCAAACCGCATGCTTATAGGGAGGTTAGCACCGGCACCTTTTTATGGGTTTTTTTCCAACGACAGAAGACTATAAAAAAATAAACAAGCTTATTTAATTACTTTGCAGTTCTCAAAGGAAACTCTCCCTGGGTTCAGATGTTTGATGTGCAGTTTTTGGGTTCTGTGGAAGTTCCACATCATCAAGGCAATGGTATCCTATGTGCAGCTATGCAAAAGGTAAGAAGAACGTTTATACTGAAGCTGTCACTTAGGCAACGTTATATTTAGGATGGCTATGAGCTTGTTATTTGTAAAGCAGGATAAAAATACTTACCTATTAAGATTCATTAACTTAATTTTGGAAGCCATCATTTATCTGTCGTGTACTAACACATGAATGTAGTTTATGCACTGGAAACAGATGATAATAAAGTATAGTGTGATGGTACTGGGACAGAGTTAACTGAGAGGCTGAATATTAATTTAATACCTGCTTTCACTGTATGTAGTGATTGTTAAGGCTTGAATATAAGCAACTGTGATGAATTACTGTGTGACCACTATTTCTTATTGTACAATCAGATTGCAACTGCAAGGAAACTGACAGTACACCTGAGACCGCCCGCCAGTTGTGAACTGGAGATTTCCCTGCGGGGTGTCAAACTCATTCTAAGAGGAAATGACAGGCCAGAGGTACAAATACATTTTTACTTTTTAATGTAATTAATTATTCAAATATTGAAAATATATAACATTTCCAATATTCACTTAGAGGCCATGAAAATAGAAACCTTATTCCCTCAGTGGGCATAAACCTTGCAATTTAAATGTGTGAAATAAATAAATAGACATGCATTAGAAACCCCATTTATACTCTTGCATTGCATGTGAACAGGTTACAGTTTAAAGTGTGATCTAGCAAACTCTAAAACAGATATGGTGGTCAGTGCTAGAAGAATAGGTTTGAGCATTGTCAAGACTGTTTAATTGTTTGGTGATAGTTTTTAAAATGTACAAAAAATGGAACATAACAAGGCTCCCCATAAGTACTTTTGCTATGTGGAAGGCAGCCATGGTCGGCATTAAGTGGCTTATTCCATAATGACAAATTGGCAGTTCATAGAATAATAATTAACGTCATAATACTATTGTAGGGTACATATGCATTGCACACTTTGCTATGTAAGCCATACTGTATATGGTGCCATGTTTGTTAAAAGCAGCATAGCAAGGGCATTGTATTGTCCATGTGAAGGTGCCATTTGCCTGGAACACTTTAGTATTGTAAAGGTGAGTGCACAATGTAAATTTATTACCATATTGTTCCATACACACATGATGACAGTCTTGAAATTTTTGCATCAATTATTTAACAAATGCAAGATTATTTTCTCATAAATTTGTTGTGCACCTGAAATATTATTATATTATTTGATCTCAACCTCCATTTTTACATACAAATGAATCAATATCATATATTCGGTGGTACGTTTAGCCTATCTGTGCAATAAAACTGGTAATGAACGGAAAACACCCATTTTTGATTGGAAAAATAATAAAGTATGGTAATGAAAACACTACACATACAATATGCTTTGTGCATTGACCCCTTATATAGAAAATTAAACTCTTTCAGAAGCAGAGTATATTTCCAGTGTAACAGAAGGCACTAGATCTTCTTTCCAGTGCTTGCAGTTTCATGAACAGTACAATGGACTGTTGGATCTGTTGTCTTATTGTTCTTATTTGTTGTTCTGCAGGATGAGCGCTGCAGTCATTTCTTCCAGATGAAGAATATTTCCTTTTGTGGTTGTCATCCACGTAACAGCTGGTAAGAAGTTAAATGCTTTTTAGAACTGGGATATCAGTGTATCTCTTAGTAGGTCAGATTTGGGCAAATATAGAAGCTATAAGTCTGGTCAGTATTTTCCTATTCACAAATACATTGCCTGTCCAAAAAAAGTCAGCACCTGGATTTAGCTAACCAAATAGGTCAGAACCTTCTAGGGATGCACCGACACTGGTTTTTCGATATCGAGTACCAATATTTTCTATTCGGTACTCGCTGTTAGCAATACCGGAAATCCTATTAAGTAAGCCGGGTAGGCGTAATGACTCGCCACCTGGCTTCCCGATTAACCGAGAAACCGTCTCCATGCTCCCTGGTCACCAGGTGATGAGGAAGCATGGAACCGGCTTTCTGGCCAATCAGGAACCCGGAGGCTGGTAATGACTAGTCATTTGGCTTCCTGATTAGCCAGCTTCCCGACCAATCAGGAAGCCAGGTGGTGAGTCATTACACGGCGCTCGGCTTCCTGATTGGCCGGGAAGCCGGCTTCATGCTACCTAATCCAAACCCACAGGGGAGCATGGAGCCAGCTTTCTGGACAATCAGGAAGCAGGGGGGCAGGTAATGACTCGCCACCTGGCTTCCTGATTGGCCAGCTTCCCGACCAATCAGGAAGCTGGGCGGCAAGTAATTACATGCCACCCACCTGGTGACAAGGGAGCATGGAGCCAGCTTCACGGGTAATCAGGAAGCCAAGCAGTGTGTAATGATTCGCAGCCCAGCTTCCTGATACCAGAATATCCAGTATTGAGATAGGCATCGGGAGCATACTAGTATCAGTATCGGTGCATCCCTAGAACCTTCCATTGGATAATAAGTCTGGATTCAGCAACATTATGTCCCTAAAATGTGGGGTTCAGCTGCCTACCTAAAAATAATCAAGTTTTCCTTAACAAATGATTTTTTCTTCCCTGATGGCATGGGCATACTCCAACATGGCGATGCCAGGATTCATTGGGCTCATATTGTGAAAGAGTGGTACAGGGAGCATGAGACATAATTTTCACACATGGATTGGCCACCACAGAGACTAAACCTTAACCCCATTGAGAATCTTTGGGATGTGCTGGAGAAGACTTTTACGCAGTGACTTGACACTGTCATCATTACGGCAAGTGAAAAATTAATGCAACTCTGGGTGGAAATAATTGATTTGACGTTGCATAAACTTATCAAAATGATGCATTTGAGAATGTGTGCTGTAGACTAAGCTAAAGGCGGTCCATCCAAATATTAATATTAGTATGACTTTTTTTTTTTTGCACAGGCAGTGTATAATAGCTAAATGCAAACAAACAGCCACAACAAAAAGATAAACCAGGAGAAGTTTTTTTTTTAAAAACATTTCTTTTGGTGCATTCTTTCTTGGTTCTTAGGTCCTGGTGTGTTTTTAAATAATTTGATTAACTTTTAGAGAGCCGAATATTATGCACATAATTGCAGTTCATTTGTATGTGATATTTTCATATTTTGAACCTGTTTTTCATTTCCTGTTACAGCTATTTCGGCTTCATCACGAAACATCCTGTTCTCAATCGATTTGCGTGCCATGTCTTTGTTTCCCAGGATTCAATGCGACGCGTAGCCGAATGTGTGGGGTAAGTTTGATACAGAATGTGTAGACCAAGTAAACACCTAATTAACACATTCTTACTACTATGTGGACTCATCACAATAATGGTGATGATAAATAGTTTGTGTTTGGTGAATGGCTACATTAGTCCATTAGTAATAATGAAGTTTTGGCACCGCGACAGACACAATAAATTATTAG